>NC_056729.1:1589191931-1589454431 GCF_019279795.1 Protopterus annectens
GCAGGAAACCAAGTTGTGTGCTTGAAACTACTTCATTACCAAGCACAGACAATGGGCTCACATTTATGGAACTGCTTAAAGTGCTGATTGTACCACATTACCTTCCTTTAGACCCATTTGATAGACGAGTGTAGTGAAACAATATTTCACTATAGTGTTTATTTCATGCATAGATACGAACCTCTGCCACTAGCATTCCTTGTCATAAGTATATTGAGTAGTTTTCTAACTCTTTGTGATTGTTTTAGCCAATGCACTGGTTCTTGGATTACCAATGTGTCAGTTGGGAAATAAGTCACAACTGGATGTTAGCTCATTCTGAGTGGAGTATCTGCATATTTGTCGAACTGGAGTATCAGGATTCATTTCTTTAGCCATATTGTTGTCCTTTGCAATTGCAGGTCGATGTCCCATGTAGGAAATTCCTGAATTACTTCCTTAAATTTTGCATGAAACTGGACCATGTTTATTCCTGACAATTCCTGTAACACACTTTGGACCACTGCCTATTCTGGAAATACACTGAATCATCTTAATTGATTGGTCTGTCCCTTACATACTGTTATTCCAGAACTTTTGCAAGTACTGTGTATTTTGAACAGTCCCAGTTGGACTCCATTTCATCATGTCCAGTGTGGTTCTGATATTTCTACTCAGCAGGTCTGCAAAAGTTTGTGCAGTTCAGAGTTGTGTGCTGTAGTAGAAAAATATAAATTTTATGTTAAGTTTCCTACATGGTGTTTGACAATTTTTTCAAAACCGGTTTGAAAGTTTGCACAAATCTTTTAGCAAATGCATTTCCATTTACAAAAAACAGACTGGAATAATATTGATTCTATAACGATAGTAAGGAAATTATTCACAGCGTATATTCAGGAACAACATTTGCTTGAGATTGTAAAAAAACTACCAGGGGACGGAACATACTAGACATTGTTTGTGTTGCCAAAGAAATTACTGTAACTTCAAGTTTTACCACCATTGATGTGCAGTGATCTTGGGGTTATAAAGGTTAATTTGTTGCTAGGTAATTCTGCTAAACTTAAATCTAAGTCAATGCACAGAAGGTTAATTACAGATTATATGGAAGCAAAACAGTCACTATGTAAAACTAACTGGAGTGAGGTGTTGAAAAATTGCAGATGGAATGTGGAAAGTTTTGAAAGACAATTTTTTTGAGGGCAAAAAATCAGAAAAATGTTTAACTTCAGGATCTAGGCATACAACATCAGGGAGATATATTTCCATAAGGACAAGATATCTGATTAAGGTGAGAGACAAAAAATATAAGAAATGGAAGAGATGTCAAACTACAGCTTTGAAAACTGAAATAAACAAGCTGGACAGACATTAAGCATAGTGTGAGACAAGATCAACAAAAATTTGAAGACATTTTATATAAAGATATTGAGCATAATATGAAACCTTTTTATAGATACATAAGATGTGGAAGAAATAAAGACATACAAATTCATAAACTGTGTGCAGATTCTAAAAATTATTCTACACAACAGATTATAGATATATTTACAAAATCTTATGCAAAACAATTTGGCCCCACAAAAGGGGTGGTAAATTGTCCTAATGACATCCAGGTAACCCCAGATACTGGAATAAAATTAAATTATATTGAAAAAAAACTGTGCAAACTGAATCCAAACAAAGTGCAGGGAGGAGACGGAATTAGTAACAATGACCTGAGAACACTTCAGCAAGAATTTATAGTACCAGTATATCTATTATTCACTAGGTCATATAAATATGGGGAGATTATTGTAGACATGCACCTATTAAACTTGTCTTTAAGTGAAAGCGTAGTAGTTTCATGTTGTGGAAAAATAATGGAGAAGGTAATATTGGATGAGTTATTGTCAGAACAGTATAGGTTGGGACTTGAAATTATATATCAGCATGCATATTTTGAAAACAGATCTATTACCACCTGTAACATGATGATGTTCTTCGGGTTTCACTGTTGCAGTCATCACATTTGGGTTATCTGTTTGCAGTAGCCCTCAGTTGGCCTGATTATCAAAGTCTTGGGTCCTGCATCGGTTGCTGTCTCATCTTCCATGACGTCAGGTAGTCAGGGGTATAAAGCATGTAGCCGACGCCATTACATCAGTCTTTCTTGCAGTACGGTGCCGAAGCAGAAGCAGTTCGCAAGTGCTGGTCGGCCCACTCCTGAAATTTTCGTTTTCGAGTTTCAGAACGGAAGTCTTCAAAAAAGCTAAGTACCCCGTTGGGGAAACTTTTTCTTGCTCTAAACCAATGTCAGCAAAAGTCAATAATTGTATTTCTTGTGGAAAGCAAATACCTCATAAAGATTTTTATTCGTACTGTATTCCTTGCCTAGGCCCTGACCATGACATACCTTGCTGTTAGTTTTGTGCCTTATTTAAACAACAAACTATTCGTCGTTGGTATATTTACGCTTCTAAATATTTTGGTACTCTGTTCAATTAACCAGATATGGCTTTGGTAAGCCACCCGGCTACCGACATTCTGAAAAAAACGCAAAGATAAAGACAGAGATAGAATGCATAGGTCCAAAGCTGCCGACGACACTTCTCCTAAGCTAGTCATCAGTTCGCCGGTACTCAGTGAGGCGTTTTCACAGCCCCTGATACCTGCTACTTCAGATTTGCAGGCCTCTACTGAGACCCATTCAGAGTCTGATATGCTGCGAGATGCTTGAACTGTGGAACCCGTGGATGCCTCTACCTTGGATGGGTCCAGAGCTGCTGTGCAGGCACCAGCTTCTGAGGGAGTATTCAGGCCTACTGACTTGCATATTAAACCGATGCCATCTTCTTCTTCAAGGCCTAAAACTCGATCCATGTCTAAAATACCAACACCCAGACCGCATGGTCAGGCCTCTATGCCTAAAAAATAAATGATAAGAATGGCTGAAGACCTTATTACTTTAATCAGGGGAAGCCAACCTTCCCCCTCTAAGAGACCTAGGTCTGAATTTGCTTATGATTCTTCTGATCAGGATTCTGAAATTTCTGTTTCCTCTGATGACCAGGATTTTCCCTTATCTACCTTTGAGGATTCTGATGCAGAGGACTCTATTCCCTCTGCTTCCCCTCCAGAGGATTTCTCTTTTGGTGAAACCTTGCATACTCTTAGGGAGCATTTTTGCTGTGAAAGCCAGGATTACTCTGACTGTAAAAAGAGGCTTAGGGATTTCTTACTCCTGCCCCAACACAGGCCTTTAGCTATCCACCCCTGTACTGAACATTGTTGATGATGCCTTTTCAGAATCTAGCTTGGCCCCCGACTCTTTAACTCCTGCTCCCAGAAAACCAGATAGATATTACAGGGTTCCTGACTCTCACAAGTTCCTCTTTAAAAATCCTACTGCGGATCCTGAGACTATTTCACAGGGACCCAAGGCCATTAAAGCTACTACTGCCAAAAATCCTACTCCCTCTGATAGAGATTCCAGGGCGCTGGATAGATGGGGTAAGAAGGTATACACTTCTGCAACCTTGGCCATTAGGGCCTTAAACTGCCAGTTTTATATGTTGAAGTATCAGCAGCATATTAATGGATTGTTTAAACAGAAAATGATGTTGATTCCTGACTGTGCTGAAAATAAAGATTTACAGGATTTAATGCATTCTGCTGAACAAGTTGGAAAACATACTTTGCAATGTGGTTTTGATTCACTAGAGGCATCTTGCAGGGCTGCTGTCACTGGGTCTGTACTTAGAAGGAATGCTTGGCTTAAGTAGCAATCTTAGCCAGATCATGTTAAAGCTAAATTGCTGGATGCCCCCTTAAACCAGGACTGCCTATTTGGCAGCAAAGCAGAAGAAGTACTTAAAAATATGGAGGAAAAAGCTAAATCTATGCACTCTGTTAAAGATTTCCTGCAAGTACAGCCTCCCAGATTTAGTAGGCATTGGCCCTCTAAGAATTGCTCCTTTCCTGTCTCTTCCAGGCCTTCTCAGTCCAAACCCTGAACCAGCAGAACACACAGGCTTCAATCCCAAGGTACTCATAGGACTAAGCAGTGGTGGGCTCCCACTTCCAAAGCAGGGAATAGTAAGACTACCCCTATGGTAAACTGTCTCAATGACTTTACTTTAAAACTTCCAAGCCCTGCACAACTGACTGCTCCTTTAGGGGGAAAGATTGCCTGGCAGGCAAAAAATTGGGAACTCATTACCCAGGAAAAATGGGTTTCAAATATAGTTTCCCAAGGATACAGATTCCACTTCTACACTTTACCAACTCCAAACGGTTGGCCAGATCTGCCCCCAAATCAGTGGGCAGAGCCTTAAAAGCAAGTTCTCTCTCTTAAGTATAAGGGCTATTCAAACTGTCCCAGAAGAGGAAAGGGGCCAAGGTTTCTACTCAAGACTTTTCCTGGTGCCCAGAAAAGACAACTCCTGGTGTCCTATCCTGGACCTCTCTGTCCTAAACACATTTTTGTTGATCCCAAAATTCAAGATGCTAACTCTTCACCAGTTGCTTCCTATGCTAGGCAAGGGTGACTGGTTGGCAACACTGGATTTAAAGGAAGCCTACCTGCACATCCCAATCAGGAAATCTTGCAGAAGATACCTACGCTTCAAAGCAGGCTACATGCACTATTAGATGTCCTTCAAGGATGCATCTGCAGTCCTTACAAATGGGTTGTCCTGTTGTCAGGCAGCCCTTTGGTCGGCCGGATTCCAAAGTCTGGGTCTGGCCTCGGCTGGTGTCGCACTTCACCCGACGTCACAGCTGCAGTTCTTCGGGTATAAAGGCATCAGCCGACGCCATTTTCCTCAGTCTTTCTTGCCGCGTGGCGCCCGAAGCAGAAGCTGTTCGCAAGTGCCAGTCGGTCAGAACCAGAGATCACTACTTCCGAAGACTTCTAAAAAGCTAAGTACCCCGTTGGGGACTCTTTCTTGCCTCAGCCGATGTCAGAAAAAAGTGAATAACTGTTTAACTTGTGGGAAACAAATACCTCATAAAGATTTCCACTCTTACTGCTTACCTTGTTTAGGCCCAGACCACGACGTAGCAGCTTGTCTAGCCTGTGCTTCTTTTAACCGACGGACGCTTAGACGTCGGTCGGAATTTGCTGAGGAGTTTTTCGGCTCCGCTTTTGCTTACATTATGCCGTCGGATCCTCCGACTATGCAAATATCTAAAAAGCGCAAGGAAAAGGACCGACACTCGCGGTCCGCGGTTTCGGCCGAAACCGCGGTTAAGCCAACCACGAGTGTCTCGGTTTCGGCTGAAACCAAGCTCACGGTTCTTCCTTCAGCCGAAAGCTTACCTCCTACCGAGGCCTCATCCACCCTGGTGGAATCGGCTACTGAAATCCCACCTGCTCTTGCAGGTTCCCAGGATTTATCTGATACTATCCCCTTGGATATTTCAACCCCTGCACGTGGAGCTGCTAGGCCACCTGCAACCATGTCGATTAAGGCCTTTGCCAGGGCTAAAGCAGCTAAATCTACCAAAACTGTGCCTGCTAAGACCCCCTCTCACAGGCCTAGCTCTAGTTCACAAATGCTTAGTCTAGCAGAGGATCTCATTTCTTTGATCCGGGGATCCCAACCTCACCCAGACAGGGCCTCTCACCCACCTCCAGAGAAGAGGCCTAGAGCAGAGCCCCCTGAGCCAGTTTCTACAGATGACTCCTCTGATGATTCAGATAATTCAAACCCTCCAGAGGGCCCTTTCTCCCCTTATGAAGACTCTGATGCTGAAGAGTCCATTCCTTCTGCCTCTCCGCCTGAGGAATTTTCCTTTGGGGAAACCTTGCATGCTATGAGGGAACAATTTCAGTGGCAGGGCCAGGATTTTTCAGACTCTAGAAAAAAGCTTAGAACCTTTCTGCATTTACCACAGTATAGACCTTTAGCCATCCCTCCAGTTCTTACTGTTGTGGATGATGCATTTAATGATGCTTGTACTGCTCCTGATTCACTTCCTCTGGCCCCTGCTAAGCCCGATAGGTACTACAGGGTCCCGGACACACATTATCATTTGTATAAGGCTCCTTTTGCAGATCCCGAAACTATCTCCCAGGGACCTAAGGCGGTAGCAGCTACCTCTGCCAAAAACCCCCTCCCCTCTGAAAGGGAATCCAGGGCCTTAGAGTGATGGGGTAAAAAAGTTTACACTTCTGCTACTCTTTCAGCTAGGGCCTTGAACTGTCAATTCCACATGATCCAGTATCAAGAATTTATGTTAGACCAATTAACTAAACAGCTGTCCTCAGATGAACCATTAGACAAAAATCTGTTCAGGAAATGGTACATAACATTCAGCAGGTCAGTAATCATTCCTTAAAATGCGGCTATGATGCACTGGAGGCTTCCTTTAGATCAGCCATGACTGGCACAGTGATCAGAAGACATGCATGGTTAAAAGAGCAGGCCTTACCAGACCATGTCAAATCAAAGCTACTAGATGCTCCCATGGACAAGATCAATTTGTTTGGCTCTCCTGCACAACAGGTGCTGAAGAAGATGGAAGAGAAGGCAAAATCTGTCCAGACAGTCAAAGATTTCTTACAGGTCCAACTTCCAAGGTTTAGCAGGAATTGGCCCTCCAAGAATTGGTCCTTTCCAGACACCTCCAGAGCTCAGAGAGGCAGGAATAGGCGCTCAAGAGGCAGAGGTCAATCCAGAGGTGCCTACAGGGGACGCCAGTGGCAGGCTAACAACCAGCGAGGTACAGCCACAGATACAGCCGCCACCACTACTACAGGACAATCACAGTGACTTGGCTCTGGCACCGCCTACCAGGGAACAACTAGAAGCACCCTTAGGCGGGAAACTAGCCTTATTTTCAGTAAACTGGCATTACATCACAGGAGACAAGTGGATTTTGCAGACAATAGACCAAGGTTACAGGTTTCACTTCCATACTCTACCAAAGAAGAGAGGAATGCCAAACCTTCCTCCAAATCAAAAGGCAGAAGCTCTAACACAAATAACTCACTTATTAAGGATGAGAGCTGTAGAAAAGGTACCATTTATGGAGCAAGGACAAGGATTTCACTCCAGGCTCTTCCTGGTACCAAGAAAAGAAAACCAATGGAGACTTATTCTCGATCTGTCCGCTTTAAACACATACCTCATTGTCCCAAAATTCAAAATGCTGACCCTACAGCAACTTCTTCCCATGCTGGGCAAGGAGTCTTGGCTGGTAACTCTAGATCTCAAGGAGGCATACCTGCACGTCCCCATACGACCAAATTGCAGAAGATACCTCAGATTTCTTGCAGGATCAGAGCATTATCAATTCTCAGCATTGCCCTTTGGCTTATCTACTGCGCCCAGAGTGTTCACGAAATGCCTGGCATCAGTAATTGCTCATTGCAGGCTTCAGGGAATCCAAATCTACCCTTACCTGGACGACTGCCTGTTGCAAGCGGACAACAAAAACAAGCTAGCAGAAGACTTGAAAAGAGTCATTTATCTACTGCAAGCCCTGGGATACACAGTCTATATAAAAAAGTCAAGGCTGATACCATCCCAAAGGATAACCTTTTTGGGTGCAGAGCTGGACACATCAAAACAAATGGCATTCCTAACAGTAGAAAAACAGGAGCAACTACCTCTCTACTTCTTGGCATTAACAAAGAAGAACCAGCTAACAGCAAGAAAAGTCCTGCAAGCCTTGGGTTTCATGGCATCCTGCATAATATTGGTTCCACATGCCAGACTGCATATGAGAAAACTACAGTGGTACCTAAGGAATTTATGGTCTCAGCACAAGCACAGCCTAGAAACCCAAATTCCAATAATCCCATTCCTGAAGCAAGAATTCCAATGGTGGGCTCAGGCCTGTCAATCAAACAAAGGTCTACCCTTCCACAGCACTCAACCAAGCCAGACCATCACAACGGACGCCTCAGACCTCGGTTGGGGGGGCGCACATGCTGGACAAGTGCATACAAGGCTTATGGACTCAAGACCAGCTGCACCTACACATAAATCAAAAGGAAATGCTGGCAGTAAAACTGGCAATTCAGACATTCAGACCACTTCTTCGACAAGGTCAACTGTTGATAAGGACAGACAACACCACAGTTATGTGGTACATCAACAAACAGGGAGGCACACATTCGTACCCTCTAGGCCGGATGGCAATGGACCTCTGGAATGTGGCCCTGAGCTTCAACATTCAGTTACAAGCAATTTTTGTGCCAGGAAAAGAAAACATTCTGGCAGACATACTAAGCAGAACTACCACGGATGCCCACGAATGGATGCTGCATCCGGACATCTTCAAAACCATTACAAGAAAATGGGGACTACCAGAAATAGACTTATTTGCATCCCCACGCAATCACCAACTGAAGAAATTTTGCACAAGGACGTACCACCCACTTGCTTGGAAAGTGGACTCCCTATCTTTCAGTTGGAAAAACCTGACAGCATATGCATTCCCACCACTTCCTTTGATGCACAATGTGCTATTGAAGATCAAAGAGGACCGTCCAAGGATCATCCTGATAGCTCCAGACTGGCCAAGGCAACATTGGTACCCATTACTGAGGAGCATGTCTCGGGAACAAATATGGCCTCTACCCCTAGTTCCCTTACTGTTAACACAGAACAACTACAACACCCTGCATCCAAACCTGAAACCACTGCAGCTGACTGCCTGGAACATTGCATAACACCAAATAACCCAAATTTATCCCAAAGGGTTAAAGACATTATCTTGGAGGCTCGCAGACCCTCAACAAGAAAGAATTATTCAGCAAAATGGAAAAGATACCACATTTGGAGTACTGCAAAAGGAGAAAATGTGTCACTGGTAAACATAGCCAACATCCTGGAATACTTGGCAGAGCTCTTCCACAACGGCCTGTCCTATTCTTCCATTAAGATTCATGCATCAGCTATTACAGCAGAATTACAATACTTATCATGGAAAACTGCCTTCCTGCTTGCAATCACTTCAGCAAGAAGGGTATCTGAGCTACAGGCATTAATGGCAGTACAGCCCTTCCTGATCTTCCATCAAGATAGAGTGTCCATGAGAACAAATCCTACTTTTATGCCAAAGGTGGTCTCCAGGGTATCTTTAAATCAAGCTATCCACCTACCTACATTCTTCCCCAACCCACAGAACAGGGGAGAAAGACTTTTGCATACCTTGGATGTACATAGACAGTTACGCTACTACCTGGACAGGACCAAGAGCAATAGAAAAACTGACCAGCTACTGGTAGCATATGCAACAGGAATGGAAGGAAAAGCAATTTCAAAACTGACAATCTCTAAGTGGATAGGAAATTGCATTAGATTTTGTTACTCCTACCATGGGAAGAAAACTCCAGAAAACATCAGGCCTCACTCTACAAGGGCTACAGCCACTACCACAGCTTTTCTACGAGGAGTGGCTGCCAAAGACATTTTAGAGGCTGCTACTTGGAGCTCCGTGCATACATTTGCCAAGCATTATAATTTACCTTTATACTCCAGATCCCGAGCAGGTTTTGCTACTGCTGTTTTGCAAGGGATCTTAACTACACCATAATCTTATTTCTCCTCCTCCCCCAGTTTGGCTATGGTATTCTACCCATTTGTAAGGACTGCAGATGCATCCTTGAAGGACATAGTACAGTTTTGTACCTACCATAAATGTAGATGTCCGATAGGCATGCATCTGCAGTCAGGATTACCCACCCTCCTTCCCTCTGTGGTACTCCTAGGGTATTTGCCCATCTTGTAGCTGGCTGGGGGAATCTATTATGGTGTATTTGTTTGTATATAGGTACATACATGCTTATTTTTTGTTTGCTCTCTACTATTTGGAACCATTTGCATTATCCAAATTTAGCCTTCCTAGAGGGCACCTGGCATCTGGGGCAAGAAACACTGAGGAAAATGGCATCGGCTGATGCCTTTATACCCGAAGAACTGCAGCTGTGACGTCGGGTGAAGTGCGACACCAGCCGAGGCCAGACCCAGACTTTGGAATCCGGCCGACCGAAGGGCTGCCTGACGACAGGACAACCCATTTGTAAGGACTGCAGATGCATGCCTTTCGGACATCTACATTTATGGTAGGTACAAAACTGTACTTTCTCTGCACTGCCCTTTGGCTTATCTACTGTGCCCAGGGTATTCACAAAGTGCCTAGCTCCTGTCATTGCATTTTGCAGGCAAAGAAATATTCAAATATACCCATACCCGGACGATTGTCTAATTCAGGCAGAAAGCCAGGACATACTATTGAATCATCTGGCGTTTGTACAAAACCTGCTAACTTCTCTGGGGTACACCATAAACAAAAATAAATCACATCTTGTACCCTGCCAACACATTGTATTCCTGGGAGCAAGCTTGAACACAACTTCCCAGATGGCTTTCCTCACTCCAGAGAAACAAGTTCATTTGACAGACTACTTCAAACTACTGGCCACAAAGACACAGCTATCTGCAAGGAAAATATTGCAAGCCTTGGGGTTCATGGCCTCCTGCATTTTCCTAATTCCATATGCAAGACTGCATATGAGGAAACTACAGTGGTATCTAAAAAGCCTACGGTGTCAACATTCTCAGGATCTAGAAGCAATGATTCCTATCATACCTTGCCTACAGATAAGAGTTCCTTTGGTGGGCAGAGGCCTGCCGCCAAAAGAAGGGACTGCCATTCTCTCTACCCCCTGCCGCCCAATCCCTACCAGACACATCAGACTATGCATGGGGGGCTCACTTGGCAAGGAAGTGCATTCTGGGCAAATGGAACCCAATTCAAATGCACCTGCATATCAATCAAAAAGAAATGTTAGCTGTACAGAATGCTCTGACAGCCTTCAAGGACCACATTCTTCCAGGACAATTGATGGTAAAGATGGACAAACACCACTGTTATGTGATACATAAACAAGCAGGGGGGAACCCACTCATACCTTCTCTGCAGACTAGCCATGGCTCTGTAGAACACAGCCTTGAGCTACCAAGTGCACCTACAGGCTCAATTCCTACCAGGAAAGCTAAGTACACTGGCAGACAGACTAAGCAGAAATCTCATGGACCCACACGAGTGGAAACTGGAACCAAAGATATTCAACATGTTGAGAAACAAATGGGGGAACCCAGAGATAGACCTGTTTGCCTCCCCCCAGAACTACCAACTGGACAAATTCTGCACAAGTACTCCCCACAAACAAGCTTGGAAAGTGGATGCCCTGTCCTTCACCTGGAAAAAACTATCAGTTTATGCCTTTCCCCCTCTACCTATCCTCTCCAAGGTATTACTAAGGATCAAACAGGACAAACCAAGGATGATACTAATTGCACCAGACTGGCCACGCCAACACTGGTACCCCCTTTTGCACAGTGTGTCACTGCTGGCACCATGGCATCTGCTTCATATCCCTGCCCTGATGTCCCAGCAGGAAGGACAGATTCTGCACCCTCAGCTTCAAATCCTGAACCTGGCAGCCTGACTAATTACCTGATCTCTCCGTTACCATCCCTCAGTAAGCAAGTGTTGGATGTCATTCTGGAGGCAAGGAGGCCTATTACTAGAAAATCTTATGCTGAAAAATGGAAAAGATTCTGTTCCTAGAACCAAACTCAGGGGACGGGCACAGCAGCATCCAATTTACCTCAGATTCTTCAATACTTAACTGAGATACTTCACAAAAGCCTTTCCTTTTTCTCCATCAAAATTCATGCCTCAGCCATTTCAGCTCATTACAACACAGAGCCACCCATCTTCTCTCATCCACTGCTGAAGCAGTTCCTCAGAGGGGCCAAAAACTTAAGACCACCCAGGAGAGCCTCTACACCAGCCTGGGACCTTAACTTTGTATTGGAAAAACTCACTCTACCTCCTTTTGAGCCAGCTGAAAATGCAGAGTTGAAATTCCTTTCTTGGAAAACAGCCTTCCTTTTGGCCATCACTTCAGCATGAAGGGTGTCTAAGTTACAGGCCCTAATGGCAGTGGAGCCTTTCATCATCTTTCATGCGGACAGGGTGTCCCTCAGGACCAATCCCTCCTTCATGCCTAAGGTGGTATTCAATGTGCCTCTTTATCAGTCCATTAATTTGCCAACCTTCTTTTCTAATCCAGAGAACAAAGGGGAGCAAATACTGCACTCCTTAGAGGTGAACAGACAACTTAGATTTTACTTGGACAGGACTAAACCTCTCAAGACATCTGAACAGCTGCTAGTTGCATTTGCTGCAGGGGCAGAGGGGAACGCCATTTCAAAGCAAACCATTTCTAAATGGATAGGCCATTGCATTCATTTCTGCTATAAGCACCATGGAAAACCTACCCTACAGGTGATAAGACCACATTCAACCAGGGCTGCATCTACCTCTACAGCCTTCCTCAGAGGTGTCCCTACCAGGGACATCCTAGAAGCTGCTACCTGGAGTTCTGTACATACCTTCACCAAACATTACCATTTGCCAATTTTCTCTAAATCTAGAGCTGGCTTTGCTACTGCAGTGTTTCAGGGCCTTATAACTGGACCTAATGCTATCTAAATTTCTCCTCCCATCCTTAGCTTTGGGAATCTACCCAAATGTGATGACTGCAACAGTGAAACATGGAGAACATAGTACAGTTGTGTACACTTACCATAAATGTAGATGTTCAAGTGTATTCACTGTTGCAGTCCTGGTTACCCTCCCTCCAGCCCCCTGACTTATTTTGGCTATACCTCTAGTCTTGTTTACTATGCTTAAAGCTTTTTGGTGTATTTGCTTTTTTGTTGGAGGTGTAACCTTGTATTTATAGTTGCTTCCCATTATGGGGGCACCTGACATCTGGGGCAAGAAAAACTGATGTAATGGCGTCGGCTGCATGCTTTATACCCCTGACTACCTGATGTCATGGAAGATGAGACAGCAGCCGACGCAGGACCCAAGACTTTGCTAATCAGGTCGACTGAGGGCTACTACAAGCAGATAACCCAAATGTGATGACTGCAACAGTGAGTACACTCGAACATCTACATTTGTGGTAAGTTTGCACAACTGTACTTTCTATAACAATATAATAACGGCTATTAATGAAAAATTGTGCTGTGATGTAACTTATATAGATTTAACTTCAGCATTTGACAGGGTCATACACATGACACTGGTCAATAAATTAGTACAACTAGGTATTGACATACTCTTGATAAGATGGATAGCTGCATGGCTTACAAGTAGGACATGGCATGTATCATACAACAACTGAACAGGGGAAATCCTTGCTTACCGTCAGGGTGTCCCACAGGGCCCTGTCCTAAGCCCTTACTGTTTTAGATTGTATGTTTCAGACTTAACTTTTTCACCTGTGGTATTCTACTATCTATATGCAGATGACCTGAAATTGGACAAACTGATTACATGTGTTATAGCTAAGGCATGTCTGCAAAATAACTTGACTAAATTGACCATTTGGGCACAGGAAAATAATATGCTGATAAATACATCAAAAACTAAGCATATGAGATTTGGTAGGAGTAAAATAAAAGGTGAATGTTTAATATAGCACACAGTCATTGAAACTGTAGACTCGTTTAAGGACCTTGGGTATATGGGGATTCAGCTATGATTTTTTTAATCATATCAACCAATTGGTTAAGGATAGTTATAGAACTGTAGGTTGTATAAAAAGATTTATAAAGTCTAGGAAATCAAAAATAATGAAGTCATTGTTTGTTAGTTACATTAGACCCAAACTTGAGTATGGAATAACAATATGGAAACCCTATAAGAAAACAAGCATGAGTAAACTGGAAATAGTACAACAGACGTATACCAAGGGTATCCATGGATGTGAAAATTTAAGTTATTATGAAAGACTAAAATATCTGAACTTGTACAGTGTCTCTTACAGATATTTAAGAGGAGACCTTATTCAGGTATACAGGGCATTTAGGGACAACTACCTCTGGGAATGTTTGGGCTTAACAAAAATTACTACAGAATCATCAGACAACCTATGTAGGAGATTCTGTAGGAATGAGAAGTGTTCTAATTGGTTGTCTGACAGAGTAGCTAATGATTAGAACAGACTATCAAATTACATTAAAGCAAGTACTAGTTTAGATATTTTTAAGAACAGTCTGTATACTTATTATGGGAACAAGTGATTTGGTATATTGGCAAGCTAGAGGGCATTAATGCCTGTGCTTGAAATATTTGTATGTATGTGTTTGTATGTATGTATTTCTTGCATGGTGCCCTAATGTACTTATTCAGACTGTAATAATGCATTCCACAACAAACTAGTCACAAAAGCACTAGAGGAGGAAGGCAAACAATCCTTGCTGGTATAAAAACTTTTATTACCACAACGGCTGGAATAAGTCGAATTCAATACACTCCAAGGCACATCCAATACACTCCAAAGCACAAACGCTATGTCTCCACACCTGCGTTTTCGTTTCGGACACTTCTTCAGATGCACTACAATCCATTAATTTTACACCTGCCTTTTATACACATCCAATTCATAACAATTAACTAATTACAGCACCAATTTATAGTTAATTATCTAATATACTTATACTAATCACTTTAAAAACAGGCTAAAAGAATTTTTATTTAAAACTCATGATTTTAAAAAACTAATAACAACTTGACTTTACTAAAAACAAATCAAACCCACTTAATTTACAAAAAACCTTCACCAAATTCATCTATATGTATATTATACTCTACAAATTGTAAGTTTTAAAAATCTGCCTATAAATATAACATTTTATTATTGCACGTACTCCCTCTAGTGTACAAAGAGAAATATTACACACATATAAGGAAAAATTTTTTGTTTATAACCTAACTGGATACTGACTTCCTATCTTTGTTCAAAGAACTAAGCATAAATAATTGATAAGTTAAAAATTGTCACACTTCAATAAATTCATTTTCCTTCCCATCAAGAAGAAAGAATAATACTCATTAAACAGAAGTATCCTAGGACCAATAGTTAATATAATTAAAATAATATATTTATAATTAACATGAAAACAACTTTTAGATTTCAAAAACCATATTGCACTCATAATTTTGCAGCCCTCAATTTCAGCACAGGTAGTAAGGATACTATATTATTGAGACCTGGTTTGTTATACGATTCCAGCTGTAACTGCCACAACAGTTCTTTATATTCGATCGTATCTTCCCATGGTCCGCCTCGAATATCTTTCTTAACTACTTCCAAAACAAAAAAATGGAATACTGCTTCTGGGCATTTCATTTTATGATTTGCCAAGGCATTATTGGGGCACCCATTTTTAATATCATAATTATGTTCATAAATCCGATTTTTCAATTTACGTTCGGATTTCCCCACATAAAAAGCTTGGCATTTCTTACACATGCTCAAATAGACGATTCCATTTGTATGACAGTTCGCATATTCAGTACTCCTTACTAAAATATCCCTACTCTGTATATGAACTGAATCTCGGGCAAGAATGAACGGGCATTGCGGGCAACTACCACACTTAAAGGTCCCAATTCTACCCTTTTTCTGATGGTGACCCCTACCCTTTGTTTCAAAATAATTTTTAAGATTTTTACCTTTTCTAAAAGTGCATTTCAATGGCTGTTCAAAGAGCTGATTCAAATCCGAAAATTCCCCAAATTTTTGCCATTCAGTCTTAATAAGATTGAAAATAAATTTTGCTTCCCCATTATAATCCAATACCAAATTATTAGAACCATCAAATCTATCAATCTGATGCCCAGAATTCACTGGTTCATCAATTCCTAATATTGGATGAAATTTACTAGCCCTCCCAATCACCACTTCTTTTTCTACTTCAGCAATTAATACGTCAGGGTAGCCCCTCTCCAGGAACATACTATAAAGCTTCCCACATTCTACTAAAAAATCTTCATTCCTGGAGCACATTCTACTAGCCCTCACATACTGCCCTTTAATAATTCCTTTTTTATGGTGGTGTGGGTGTGCACTAAAATAGGACAGATATGAATTCGAGTAATTATCTTTCCTATAAACTTTTGAGAAGAATTTCCCTTCATTCTTCCCTATATAGATATCCAGATACTGTAAACAATCCTTGTTTTTATTGAAGGTGAAGTTAAGGAAGCTAGTAGTGCCAGATATATAGTCAAAGAAAACTGAAAATTCCTTCTCAGTACCAATCCATAACAGGCATATATCGTCTAAATAACGCTTATACAATTTCCAGCACTTTTTAAACCTGGAATTAAGTACAAACTTTTGTTCCCATATATCCAATATAATGTTAGCATAGGTGGGATCGCGACCCCCTGTACTTGCCTAAAGAACTCTCCCTCATAATGTATGAAATTGTTCGTCAGGACTACATCCATCAGGGTCAATATCAATCGAAAATCATTATGAGAAAACTTGCCATATTGAATCAATGCTTCTTCAAATAATTCCATACCTTCTTTATGCGGAATGGACGAGAACAAATCTATAATGTCAAGCGTAATAAACAATACATTTTCATCAAAAAGATCCTGCTTTAAATTCCTTAGTAAATCCCAGGAGTCTTTGACTATCCCTGGCCCTTCCTTCAAAACTTCTTTCAGCTTAACATCCAACCACTTAGCAATAGGGGCTGTAACTGAGCCCTCTGATGCAACAATTGGTCTCATTGGGGGGTTATTAATATTTTTATGAACCTTCGGCACCCCAAAGATTACTGGTACTTTTGGTTTCACCACTGATAGGTACCTGAAGGTGTTAATATCAATAGAACCCTCCAAAAGCAGGTCATTCAACACTATCCCCACTTTTTGATTACCTACATTGATCTCATTAACTGACGACCTCTCGTATCTATCCGCATTCAGCAATAATTCCATCATTTTGGATTCATACACTATCTGGTCCATCATGACAGTACCCCCTCCCTTATCAGGTTTAGATATCCGGATATTCTTATCCCCTGCTAGTTGTTGCAATAACCTATTTTCCTCCACTGTAAGGTTCGGAGCAACTCTTCTATTGGACAGTTCATTCCTAATTCTCTTTTCCACAAGGTTCTCAAAATTCTTGAGTTGCTGATTAATAGGGGGGTTAAAGATACTTCTTTTCCTTAAATTATGAGTATCTGGACCGATTTCATTTAAATTCTGTTTCTGATACAACAGTTCAAAATTTTTCTTTCTAGTGAATAATTTCAAATCAATAAGGACCTTGCTAACATCTGCTTTTTTATTTGGTATAAATTTCAGTCCCTTTGTAAACAGTTGGAAGTAAATTTCGTTAATTTCAAGAGCACTATAATTGTATATAGTGTATCCATTCCTTTTATTAACTATCCCTTCCTTCACGCCTCCATCAGAACTGGACTCATAAGCTTGCTCACCATCTAACGCTCCTACCACTTCATGTTGTTCTTGTTGTGATTCCTGTAGTGGGTACGTTGGTAAACCCCCCCCCTCCCCCTCCTGAAAGTTTTTTTGATAATTCCTTTGATTATAATTCCTAATCCGTTCAGATCTTCTCAACTCAGGAAACTCCTGTTCATCCCTCAAACCAATATTATCCTGACCTTGTTCTACCCCTTCAAAAACTGCTTCTTGATTGGATTGGTAGTTAAAATTTTTATTTTTATTGTTCATAAAAATACCTCTTGGATTTGGGTAATTAGTTTTTTGTTTATATTCTTCCATATCCCTTCCAAGTTTTTTGCACTTTCTATCAAAAATATTAGACAAATTTCTCTCTATATTGTTTAACATACTTTGGTATTTTTTCCGATTTTCTTCCATAGAGAACAATAAATCATTGACAATTACTTTATTCAATTCTTCTAATTCTAAATTCAGGCCCTCCATCTCCCTAGAATTCTCCTTTACAGTAGCTTTTAATATATCCAGGCCACAATTATTGAAAATGTTCAATAATTCATGATGGAAATCGGACCCTACTTTCACTTTATTTGGATACTTACATATCCTTAACCCTTTCGGGACAATACTTAAGCTTATACATTCTTTAAGATAGGCATTCTCAAGTTCTAAGTTTTTAAACTTGAATAACATTTCATCAAAACGATCCACATTCTGTTTAAACGAACAATTAGACTCAGTATCTCTATTACTAGGCAGAATTTTAGAATTAAAACAATATTTAACTTTTAAAACAGTGTTAAAGTCCAACTGTCCGTAATTAGTGTCTTTCTGGCTGGTACCTGCCTGTTGGGAACTCGCTCTGTTATCGTTGAAGCCTCTAGCGTTACCCAACTGCTGCTTACATCTCGCTCCATTACCAGCTTCCACTCGTTGCTTAGCCGCTAGGTTCTGTTCTTCATTTTGCAAGGACCTCAAACACGACGGTACACCATTACCAAAATCACTGCTATCCACCACTCCAGAACCGAAAGGTAGTCTTTCCCCAGAGAACACTTCATAGTCCGACTGACTATTGGAACGCTGCCTACATCGACGTCTATCCCTCCTTGGGAGAGCTTCCTGGTTCAGCGGAAGTGCTGAAGGCGAACTCTGCGTCACACCACCACCTCTGGTCATCAGTTCGATAAGCTGGGTTAATTGCCCAGACAGTTGATCTAACTTTGCGTTAGTATCCAGCCCTGATACACCTTCAATCGGTGCTATAGTGCCTTCCTCCACCTCCATAACTCGACCAGACCAAACAACAACGGAGGCTAGCACCAAAAAAACACGTACTAGTCACAAAAGCACTAGAGGAGGAAGGCAAACAATCCTTGCTGGTATAAAAACTTTTATTACCACAACGGCTGGAATAAGTCGAATTCAATACACTCCAAGGCACATCCAATACACTCCAAAGCACAAACGCTATGTCTCCACACCTGCGTTTTCGTTTCGGACACTTCTTCAGATGCACTACAATCCATTAATTTTACACCTGCCTTTTATACACATCCAATTCATAACAATTAACTAATTACAGCACCAATTTATAGTTAATTATCTAATATACTTATACTAATCACTTTAAAAACAAGCTAAAAGAATTTTTCAGACTTAACTTTTTCACCTGTGGTATTCTACTATCTATATGCAGATGACCTGAAATTGGACAAACTGATTACATGTGTTATAGCTAAGGCATGTCTGCAAAATAACTTGACTAAATTGACCATTTGGGCACAGGAAAATAATATGCTGATAAATACATCAAAAACTAAGCATATGAGATTTGGTAGGAGTAAAATAAAAGGTGAATGTTTAATATAGCACACAGTCATTGAAACTGTAGACTCGTTTAAGGACCTTGGGTATATGGGGATTCAGCTATGATTTTTTTATTCATATCAACCAATTGGTTAAGGATAGTTATAGAACTGTAGGTTGTATAAAAAGATTTATAAAGTCTAGGAAATCAAAAATAATGAAGTCATTGTTTGTTAGTTACATTAGACCCAAACTTGAGTATGGAATAACAATATGGAAACCCTATAAGAAAACAAGCATGAGTAAACTGGAAATAGTACAACAGACGATACCAAGGGTATCCATGGATGTGAAAATTTAAGTTATTATGAAAGACTAAAATATCTGAACTTGTACAGTGTCTCTTACAGATATTTAAGAGGAGACCTTATTCAGGTATACAGGGCATTTAGGGACAACTACCTCTGGGAATGTTTGGGCTTAACAAAAATTACTACAGAATCATCAGACAACCTATGTAGGAGATTCTGTAGGAATGAGAAGTGTTCTAATTGGTTGTCTGACAGAGTAGCTAATGATTAGAACAGACTATCAAATTACATTAAAGCAAGTACTAGTTTAGATATTTTTAAGAACAGTCTGTATACTTATTATGGGAACAAGTGATTTGGTATATTGGCAAGCTAGAGGGCATTAATGCCTGTGCTTGAAATATTTGTATGTATGTGTTTGTATGTATGTATTTCTTGCATGGTGCCCTAATGTACTTATTCAGACTGTAATAATGCATTCCACAACAAAACAAAGCAATTCTTATATAAACTAGGTACCAATCTCACTGGCAATATGTTCAGGAAGACCACAAGTTGTGAAATGTCTTCAAACAAATAATGGTAGCATTGTATCTGATTTCTTGCATGTGAAATAATTCTGGATTGAATATGTATCAGTTATAGTCCTGAATATGCTATTCATAAATGGCCCCGTGAAATCTTCACACAGTCTTTTTCAACATCTGTCTGGAAATTACTCTGGATATAACAGTGTTTGTTGTGATACTTTCTGTTCCTTCTGTTGTGGCACACAGACTTTACACATATTCTCTATTTTTTTCTCTGGTCATCACACTACCTGCCTAGGTAGTGATTCCATTTTAACAATGCCAAGGTAGTCTGCATGCTAGAAACAGAGAGGGGATACCTACAGGAGTTACAAGATCCTACACGGAGAAAGTGCAGTTAGATACATTTTGAGTAATTAAATTCAGTGTATTGGCTGCAGGGTTAGGTTTGCTAAGTACAGCCCTCTGGAATTACTGTTTAACTGTAGGCTCCAGTCAGGATTCATGCCTCATGAATGGAGAAAGGCAACAGTCATTCCTTTGCAGAAAGGTGGGCCATCTACAGACCCTGGAAAGTACAGACCCATAAGTCTCACTAGTCTTATATGTAAAGCCATGGAAATAATTTTCATGGAGATGATCAGTAGAGATATAGTAAACCACCAGACACTGGACCCGACCCAGTTTGTTTTTGTCAAGGGCAGATCATGCCTACTTAACCTGGTGGACTTCTTTGAGAAGGTCACCAAAACAATGTGTGAGGGCAAAATCATTCACACTGCCTACCTTGACCTGGCCAAGGCATTTGACACAATAACACACTTGGCCATTACTGACAAACTCAAAATGTTAGGCACAAATATGTATGTCACCCAGTGGATAGCCAACTGGCTCACAAACAGGACCCAGGAAGTTAGATTTGGGGAGTCCACCTCTACAAAGAGGCCACTCACAAGTGGAGTCTTTCAGGGATCAGTCCTTGGACCACTACGTTTTGGCATTTACTTCTCAGAAGTCAAGACCAATGTCAGTGGTCTCTGGATGACTACATTTGCAGATGATTGCAAATTAGGATCTGTCATTGAATCTCATACTGACACAAATGTTCTCCCAGAGGGACAGACACATACAAACAACTGGTGTCACAGCCATGGACTAAAACTAAATGCCAGGAAATGCACAATAGTATCCTTTTGGAAGTCATCCATCCCTGGTAACTATCACTATTGAAAACACACCCCTTAGATTTGACCCAGTAGTCAGGGAATAAGGGACACACTTAGGTAGTAATCTAGACTTTGATCATCATGTGTTAACAGTGGTGAGGAAATCATTCTATGTTGTGCAACTTATAAACAAAGGTATGGCATCTAAGTCCAAGGAAGTCATTGTTCCACTGTATTCATCATTCATCAGACCTGTAATTGAGTACAGTGCCCCCTTTGGTATGTACCTAACCAGGCATATCCAACAATTGCAACATCCACAGAGGTTCCTCACTAAAAGAATACAAGATGTAAGTTATATGTCCTATGCAGACCGCCTCAAGGCCCTATCCCTGTATTCTGTCTCCTACAGGCTTTTGAGGGGCGATCTATGTCTGGCATACAGGGCATTGTCAGACCCCACTCTGATGAACCTCCTACACATCCACAAAACAAACAGCACCAGAAGTAACCATTCTAAAGACTTAAACCTTGCCTGTGATATAAATGGGACCTGCTGGAGAGGTATGTATCCCAGAGACTATCCTGTCTATGGATCAGACTCCCCATCCATGTGAAGCAGAGTTCCTCCCTAACCCAATTCAAGCACAGCTTGGACAATTGGATGTGAGACAAGAAATTCATCCCTGGTTTGGCATCTATGTCTCTAATGGACACAGGTAACCTGTAAATGGTTTATCTCCTAGGCCCATGCTTACACTTATCAAGGGTATCAGAACTTGTCAGAGATTTGGGATGCATGGCTAGACTTAACAAGACCCTTGTGGTCGTTAGCCTAGAAAACACCTATGAAGCTGTGAACATCACTTGGTGTAACTGGTACTGACCTCATATATGCAGAGCCTAGATCTAAATTTAAATTTAGTCATATGAGTATTAGGCAGAGACATTTAGGTGACATGTTATCTTTTGAGAGATTAATTAAATGTCACTTATGTAAAAAAGATAGCAGTCATTGTTATAATAACATTTTGTGGACTTCAAGTAATGTATATAGTATCCGGTTTTAACAGCAGAAATTAGCATGTGGCAAGTTAAACGTCCTATTTGGAATAAGATAATACAGCAAAAATTACAAATGATCTTCCCTTTACAAAAAAAAGGATTATATTTGCAGTAGTTTTGTTCATGGCATAGTCTGCACCTAGCAAATAGGAAATTCCACCTTAGCTGAGTCTTATATTTAGTAAGTGGCAGCCAGTTTGCCATGAAAAAGCTAATATGATGTAAAAAGTTCAAAATCTAGGGCTCCAGCAATATTGGTATGCAACCATGCTACATCTGCTTGGAGGTGAGACCATTTCTCCTGTATGCCTTCACATTTCCTCATACTAAGTACTGTACAATGTGTTCACAACAGCAAACATTCTGCATTTTCCCAGTGGCTCTTCAGAGGTAAGATCTGACTGAATGTCAAGCTGCATTGCAACATGGTGTAGGACTATTTAATGCCATGTCTTATAATGCTGTATGGTGCATTGTTGGAACAATGTAAACACACAGAAATGAACTAATGTTGAACAGTGTTGTTTCCAGGCAAGTGTTACATCACACCAGCATGGCCACCTTGCAGCATCTCTATGGGATCAGTGTGCTGAGCAGACATTGGTATATTTTGAAATCTTCTGAGCCCCTTGTGTTTAACTTCATTTTTCATATACAGTTCTAAAATATTTCTGTACACTACCATGTACCTGAAGAAGTCCAGGTGTGCAGTAGGTGTGCAAATGGGGATCCTCAGCATACTGCACAGTTAACAGACGTATGAGCTATAGACCTAGGAAGAGGAGTGATGACTAAGATGCATAGAAGGACACATGCAGATGTACAGCACCAACACGTATCACCTGGCACCAGAGGTGCTTGTAATGGTAATGCTTATTTAGCATCACATAGCTGAACAGTGACTCACTGTTATATGGAATGACTGTCTCTCTCAATTCCATTCATGCCATTCGGCACATCAGACAATCTGCACTTTCCAAGCACTCATTGTTTCTGTAGTGGTTTAGTTTTTTTATGGGGTGGGTTGCTAGCCTGGCGCCCAACCCCCCTCTGAGGGCATATCACACACTTGCATGCACATTCACACCTAGGGCAAATTTAGAGTGTCTAGGCCACCTACTGCATGTCTTTGGAATGAGGGAGGAAACAGGAGCACCTAGAGAAAACCCACGCGAACAGAGGGAGGACATGCAGACTCCACACAGAAGGCACCCCAGCCAAGAATCGAACTGGAGAACCTCTTGCTGTGAGGTGATAACACTAACCGCTGCACCACTGCACCACACGTTATGCAATGACAGCTTTTATTATAAAGGGATGCATCCTTCTGTGGAATAAACTGCACTGAAGCACTTTACCACAACCATGTCTAGTCACCTAGCCTGCCACCCCAACACAGTGACACTTCTGATCTCTTGCAGCAGTACCAAGTCCCTTCATAAGAATATTATGCTAATGAGGCATACTGTGCCGTCATGGCAACATTGGCCAAAAGTTTTATGTAAGAGGTCATCCCTTTCCATTACTGCAGAACATCAAAGCCTGTTGATACACTGCTACATACATGAGACTGAGGCCCAGATAGCTGGCAGGGATGTTACATTATTTACACTGTCTACATTATGGCTGCCCCTGGCACCCTACCACCTTTGTGTAGTGCAGAAAGCACTGCCACATAATGGGGCACTGGAGCTATCAGGGCAGAGGGTAGGAAGAGGTGTGCATTGTGTGTGAGCTCTACTGTAAGTGACCCCTGAACATCGTTGAACTTTAATGCAGTTTCATTCTATGAGTCATCCTAATGTGACAGCCATGGGTAATTCCAGCCATGCACATCCCACTTATGGAACTGTGCACAGTGTTTATGAATCGGCTAGTCTATTTTTTACCATTTGTTCTGTTCAGCCCTGGATAAGAAACTGATAGCTTTCATGGATCTGTCGCTTGACCAGTAGCACGTCTTTCACATGTCTTATAAACTTTGTTTTCCAAACAGATATAAGCTACTCCTTTTAGTACTGTTCAGTTGTGCAAATGTATAAAAACTCTAGATTTTGTAGCATCCATTAATTATTACTTCTGGATGCTAGCACATTCCGTACTAGCTAATAATAATGACCTTGGGTTTTCAGACAGTAAATCTGCCTTCCATGTGGTTTGTTATAAGGAATGTTAAACTAAATTTTGAGGAATGTTAAAATTACTGATTACAGCCATGTGTGGAAGAAGGAACCGAATAACGATTTATAGTCTCACCATTGGTTTGTGCTTTTTTAACAGGATGATGAATTTCCATTGGTATTGATTGCTATCTACATTGAGCAACCCACTCCATTTGTGTCCGAATTCTTCAAACGACTCCTTGCACTCAACTACCCTAAAAAGAGGTTGCAGTTGTTTATTCATAACCATGTAAGTGGTTTTAAAAACATCTCTGAAATGTGGTATGACTGTTTACTTGTGTGATCCTTTCCTGGTTTCAACATCTTTGTATGGATTTAAACCACATTATTCCCTGGATGTAGATGCATGCTAGTGACAGGTTGTTTCCAGTGGTTATTGAATTGCTTTCTTTTAAGATGCCATTGCATCTCTAGAAACCTGAGCTTGAAAAACGTGGCACTGAAATGTTTGGCTGTGAGCTGTTAAAGGCCTCCTTCATATAGTCTTTAATGTTGTCAGCTATTAATGGCCTTTAGTATGCAGTCCTTGGTTTAATTACCTCAGTCTGTCATCTTGCATGTTATGCAACTCTAAGCAAGTCAGTTAGCAAGACATTATTCTAGGGTCTCCACTGAAAAACAACAGTCTTGCATAGTAAGATAAACCTAGTTAAATTATTAATGTGAAGTTAATAACAAATTTGTGTTGTGTATTAATTTCTCACTAGATAACTACAGAGTGACAGTTATGGAGTTACATACATCAGATATCAGAAGGAAGACCTTTTCTGTCATGTATTCCGTGTCATTTCCCAGAAGTGAAACAATGTCATCTGTTACTAGCACTAACAAATAGCCATGGATCATTCCCTTACAAAATCAGTGCCCTATTTATTCCTTATTTATCTCCATTGCTAAAACTTGGTAATTCATAGAACATTGAGATGTTCATCATTATGGTCCCTATTGCAGCAGCCTTAGCTATATGAGTTATAACTTGCATAGAGTATAACAACCCGACACCTTCCAAAGTTTCAGGACACCTTCCTTGTGCCCAAACTGTTGGCTCAAGCTGAGCTGACAAAAAGTCAGGTTTGGGTCCAAAGCTAAGCTGTAGGACCCACCCAGATTCCTGTTCTGTGCTGCAGGTATTTCAACTGGGTACACTCCCTAAAAGGCCCTAACTGGGTTGTCAAACTCCACACCTCTTGGATCTTCACACAAGCCCCTGCTTACCCTTTTCTGAACCTCCAAATGAAGAACTCCTTTCTTAGAGTGCTGTTTGCAGTCCATGTCCTTTTATACAGCAGTTATTGTCAGTTAGTGCTCCATTATCTAATTAATACACGTAAGTTTCTGAGTAAGATTCGATGGAAATTTTTCATACACGAGTCACTTTTAAAGGAACATTGTACGTTTTTTATAACCAATATGCTGCTACATAAATATACAGGTTTACAGTCATGTTACTGAAGACCATTATATTGCCAGCCAAAAAGATTAAAATTTTGAAATCCACAATATTGAACTCCCAGACTTTAGCCCATCTTAACACTCTTTCCTGGATCCAAAGCAGTAGAGAGTTAAAGTATTTAGTGATTTTTTCCATCCTTATAGGTCTCAATATTATAGCCTTTCATTATGTTCCTCTCAGAATTCTGGTCGATGATATTCTGGTGTTCAGAAACGTGATAGTTTACCTATTTTTTTCAGCTGCCTTATGGCCTGAATCATGACTGAAATTTATTACGAAGGATCAGTCTGCTCATGTTTTGTAACAAATTAATAAGTTACTTAAAGAAATAAGCATTTTATTGTCACTTTAACATTACATCAATAATACAACAGTGGAAGGACATCAGTACAATGCATACAGTTTTGATCTTCTAAAAGGCCAGTCACCAGCAGAGCCTCTGAAATTGGTCCTGAGACTACTCCTTTTTGGCATCGACTTCCCTGAAGTCAAGGCCAATGGCAAGGGCCTCTGGCTGACAAATTGTGCAGATGATTGCAAACTAGGAGCAGTCATGGAATCCCCTACCAACACTGATGGTCCTCAGGAAGGGCTGATACAGATAAATAACTGTTGTCAAAGCCAAGGACTAAAACTGAATATCAAAAAATGCATAATAGTATTCTTTGGGAACACCCAGTAACTATCATACTAATAGTACACCCCTAAGAGTTCACCCAGTTGTTAGGGACTTTGGGATGTGCATAGACAGTAATTTAGCCTACAACCATCATGTGTCTACGGTAGTTAGGATATCATTCTATGTTGTGCAACTTATAAACCAAGGTATGGCATCTAGGTCCAATGTGGTAATTTTTCCACTGCATTAGGCACTCTTCAAACCTCTTGAATGCAATGCCGCCTTTGGTATGTACCCAACCAGGCACATCCAACAACTAGAATGTCCACAGAGGCTCCTTACTGAAAGAGTACAGGCATAAATAGAGTGTCCTCTGCAGACCACCTCAAAGTCCTATCCTTGTATTCTGTGTCCTACATGCTGTTGATGGGAGATTTATGCCTGGAGTACAAGGCTTCTTTGGACCCAGCTATGATGGATCTCTTTCATATCCGCAAAACAAGCAGCACCTGTATTACCTGTTCTAACGAATTAAAACTTGATGTAATATAAATAGGACCTCCTGGAGAGACAGGTATATATGCCAGATACTACCTCTTCTGTGGAGCAGGCTTCACATACATGTGAAGCAGAGTTCTTCCCTAATCCAACTCAAATGTAACTTGGACAACTGGATAATGAACTAGAAATTTTGGCACCTATGTCTCCAGTGGTCACAGGCAGATGTTCTTCATGTTTCACTGTTGCAGTCATTACATTTGGGTAATCCTGCTGGCAGGTTGCCCTCAGTCGGCCTGAATTCCAAAGTCCTGGGTGCTGCGTCGGCTGCTGTCGCCCCTTCCCTGACATCAGGTCATTGGGGGTATAAAAGATGCGGCCGATGCCATTTTCTTCAGACTTTCTTGCCGCGCGCTGCCCGAAGCAGAAGCAGTTCGCAAGTGCCGGTTGGCAAACTCCTGAGATTTTCATGTTCGAGTTTCTGATCCGAAGTCTTCAATAAAGCTAAGTACCCCATTGGGGAAACTTTTTTCTTGCTCCAGACCGATGTCAGAATAAGTTAATAATTGTATTTCTTGTGGAAAGCAAATACCTCATAAGGACTTTCATTCTTATTGTATTCCTTGCCTAGGCCCTGATCACAACGTTGCTGGTTGTCAGTTTTGTGCTAGATTTAACCAACGCACTATTAAGCGTCGGTATGATTTTGCTTTAAACTATTTTGGACGCCGGTTTAATTATCCAGAAATGTCGTCAGATAGCCATCCGACTACCGGGGTTCACAAAAAACGCAAAGAAAAGGAAAGAGATAAACAACCGAGGCCCAAAACTGACGACAAAGCTTCTCCTAAGCCAGTCGCCAGTTCACCGGTTCTCAATGAGGCGCTTTTGCAGCCTCTGACACCCGCTACTTTAGAGTCGCAGCCCACTACCGACTCCCACGTGGAGTCGACCATGCCGCTGGAAACTCAAGGTATTGGAGCCTCGGATACTATCCCTTCAGATGGGTCCGGAGCCGCTGAGCAGGCACTGGCTTCTGAAGGTGTATTCAGACCTAAACATGTTTACATCATACCGACTTCAGCTTCAAAACCAAAGACTAAAGCACCTTCTAAAGCAAAGAAACAAACTCAAGAGCCACGTGGACAGGCCTCTATGCCCAAAAAACAGATGCTCAAAATGGCCGAAGACTTAATTACCTTGATCAGGGGTTCCCATCCCCCTCCTGATAAGATGCCTAGGCAAGAGACTGACTATGAATCTTCAGATCAGGTTTCTATTTCTTCTGATTCCTCTTCTGATCAGGAATATTCTCTTCCCCCCTATGAGGATTCTGATGCTGAAGAATCTATTCCTTCAGCTTCTCCTCCAGAGGACTATTCTTTTGGGGAAACCTTGCATACCATGAGGGAGCATTTCCACTGGGAGAACCAAGATTTTTCAGAATCTAAAAGAGGCTCAGGGATTTCCTTTTACTACCTCAACACAGGCCACTAGCCATCCCACCTGTGTTAGATATTGTAGATGATGTGTTTTCGGAGTCTAGTCTTACCCCTGACTCCTTACCTCCAGCTCCTGTTAAGCCTGACAGATATTACAGGGTCCCTGACTCTCAGAAATTCCTTTTTAAAAACCCTATTGCAGACCCAGAAACTATTTCACAGGGTCCCAAAGGAGTTAAGGCTACCGCTGCAAAACACCTTACCCCCTCTGACAGAGATTTTAGGGCACTGGATAGCTGGGGAAAAAAGGTTTACACATTTGCAACCTTGGCTATTAGGGCCTTAAACTGTCAGTTTCATATGCTCAAATATCAGCAACATGTCATGGTATTGCTTAAACAGAAAATGTTATTAAACTCTGAATGTGCAGAAAACAAGGAAATGCAGGATTTATTGCATGCAGCTGAACAAGTTGGAAAGTATACTTTGCAATGTGAATTTGATTCTTTGGAGGTCACCTGTAGGGCCGCAGTTACGGGTTCTGTAATTAGGAGGCATGCTTGGTTAGAGGAACAAATTCTGCCTGATCATGTCAAAGTTAAATTATTAGATGCACCTTTACAGCATGATACTTTGTTTGGTGTTAAGGCAGAGGAGGTGGTAAAGAAAATGGAGGACAAAGCTAAATCTATGCAAACTGTCAAAGATTTTTTATAAGTATAGCCACCTAGGTTTAGTAGACACTGGCCTACAAATTATTGGTCCTTTCCTGTGTCAGACAGGCCTCAAAGGGGCAGATCCAGACGCCCTAGAGGCAGATCCCAAGCGCAAGGTTCCTACAGGTCAAAGCAATGGGGAGCTGCTACCTCCAAAGTTGGAGAAGACAAGTCACAACCATACAGGAAACCGTCCCAATGACTTCCCCCTGCCTGTACCAAGCACTTATCTCCTGGCAGCACCCTTAGGGGGAAAATTAGCACTTTTTTCTCAAAATTGGCACATTATAATAACCCAGGACAAGTGGGTTTTAACTATCGTTTCACAAGGGTACAAGTTCCATTTCCATACCCTGCCAAAGGTAAATGGCTGGCCAGACCTGCCAAAAAATCAATGGGCAGAGGCACAAAAACAAGTCTCATCCCTCATGGACATGGGGGCCATTCAACAAGTACCAGAGCAAGGGCAGAGACAAGGATTTTACTCGACTGTTCTTGGTACCCAGAAAGGACAACACCTGGAGACCAATAATGGACCTATCTATTCTGAGCACATTCCTGGATATACCAAAATTCAAGATGATGACTTTGCAGCAGCTTCTGCCCATGCTGGGCAAGAACGCTTGGCTGGTGACTCTAGACCTAAAAGAGGCATACCTGCATGTCCCAATCAGAAAATTATGCAGAAGATACCTCAGATTCAAGGCTGGCTCAATGCATTACCAATTCTCTGCACTGCCCTTTGGCTTATCTACTGCGCCCAGGGTCTTTACAAAGTGTCTGGCACCAGTAATTGCATTCTGCAGACAAAGAGGAATACAAATATATCCTTACTTGGACAACTGTCTAATTCAAGCAGAGAACAAGGACACTCTTCTACAGCATCTGGCATTTGTGAAAAAGACTTCTAACATGCCCAGGGTACACAGTCAATGAAAAGAAATCAAAACTAGTACCCTCTCAAGAGATAATATTCCTGGGTGCAAGCTTAAATACAACTGCCCAGATGGCTTATCTCACTCCAGACAAAAAAGGCAACTGACTACCTATTTCAAAATGTTGGCAACAAAGGCCCAGTTATCTGCAAGAAAAATTCTGCAGGCTCTGGGCTTCATGGCATCCTGCATCCTACTAATTCCATATGCAAGACTGCATATGAGGAATCTTCAGTAGTACCTAAAAGTGTTTGGACTCAACATTGCCACAGTCTGGAAACAATGATTACTCTTATTCCCTGCCTACAACAGGAGTTTCGATGGTGGGCAAGGGCTTGTCACCAAAACAAGGGACAGCCATTCACATTACCCCCAGCCAGGCAGACACTAACAATGGATGCATCAGATTATGCCTGGGTGGCCCACATGGCAGGAAGATGCATTCAGGGCACATGGTCCTCAACCCAAATGCATCTACATATCAATCAAAAAGAGATGCTAGCTGTTCAGAATGCCCTGACAGCCTTCAAGGACCTACTTCATCCGGGAGAACTACTGATAAAGACAGACAACACCACAGTCATGTGGTATATAAACAAGCAGGGGGGCACACATTCTTACCCCCTTTGCAGACTAGCCATGACTTTGTGGGACACATCATTAACTTACCAAGTACATCTGCAGGCACAATTCCTGCCAGGAAGGAAAAATACTCTGGCAGATGAACTAAGCAGAAACCTCATGGATCCCCACGAGTGGCAGCTGGATCCACAAGTTTTCAGCATGATAACAAGGAAATGGGGATGCCCGGACATAGATCTATTTGCCTCTCCTCACAACTACCAGCTAAAAAGATTCTGCACAAGGATTTATCACAGACAAGCATGGAAAGTGGACACCATATCTTTCAGCTGGAAAAACCTATCAGTGTATGCCTTTCCCCCTCTGCCTCTCCTCCCCAAGGTACTCCTAAAGGTCAGACAGGAAAAGCCAAAAATGATACTGATTGCCCCAGACTGGCCCCACCAGTACTGATTTCCAATCCTAAAGAACTTGTCTCAATGCCCAGCTTGGGCCTTACCTCAAATACCTCATCTACTGTCCCAGCAAAACAATCAGATCCTGCACAGCCAACTCAGGACTTTAAACCTGGCAGCATGGTAGATAATGTAGTCCATACAAAACGCACCTCTCAGTAAAGCTGTGATGGATGTCATTTTGGAGGCCAGAAGGCCTAGTACTAGAAAATCTTATGCTGGAAAATGGAAGAGATTCTGTGCTTGGAACCAGGCACAAGGAACTGATACAGCTGTGCCAAATATTCCTCAGATTTTGCAATACTTAACTGAGATGCTGGACAAAGGCCTATCTTTTTCATCTATTAAAATTCATGCCTCTGCCATTTCGGCTCATTACAATACAGAGCCACCAATCTTTTCTCATCCCTTATTAAAACAGTAGCTCAGAGGAGCCAAAAATTTAAGGCCTCCGAGGAGATCACCAATGCCTGCATGGGACCTCAACTATGTCGTGGAAAAACTCACCCTTCCTCCTTTTGAGCCAGCTGCTACTGCTGATATAAAGTTTTTGTCTTGGAAAACAGCTGTGCTCCTAGCAATAACATCTGCAAGGTGAGTTTCAGAGCTACAAGCACTCATGGCTGTGGAACCTTTTATCATTTTTTATCTAGACAGGGTCTCTCTGAGGACAAACCCAACATTTATGCCTAAGGTGGTGTCCAGTGTGGCCCTTAACCAAACTATTCATCTGCCAACTTTTTATCCAAATCCACAGAACAAGGGGGAGAGAATTCTGCATTCTTTGGATGTACACAGACAGCTTAGATTCTACTTGGACAGAACCAAAGTTTTCAGAAAGACAGAGCAATTACTAGTGGCATATGCTGCAGGATCACAAGGAAAGGCTATCTCAAAGCAGACTATTTCAAAGTGGATAGGTCATTGCATTCATTTCTGCTACTTGCACCATGGCAAGCCAGTGCCTAAGGGCATTAGGCCACATGCAGCCAGAGCTGCAGCCACTTCAGCAGCCTTTCTCAGGGGAGTACCAACCAAGGACATTTTAAAGGCTGTTACTTGGAGTTCAGTGCACACCTTTACAAAGCACTATCATCTGCCACTCTACTCTAAATCCAGGGCAGGCTTTTCCACTGCAGTTCTGCAGGGCCTCATAGCCGCTCCTAATGCTGTTTAGCTCCAGCCTCCCATCCATAGCTTTGGGACTCTACCCAAATGTAATGACTGCAACAGTGAAACACAAAGAACATAGCACAGTTGTGTACACTTACCATAAATGTAGATGTTCAAGTGTATTCACTGTTGCAGTTCAGGTTACCCACCCGCCATCCCCCTTTTCTTCTGATGGAACCTATCTTTCCTTCTCTGATTTATACAACCTATGTGGTGTATTTGCTTGCAGATAAAGGTAAAGTTTATATTGGTGCATGTATTTACATATATATATATATAAATATAAATATATATATATATATATATATATATATATATATATATATATAAGTTTGGACTACCCTTTTAGGGGGCACCTGACATCTGGGGCAAGAAAAACTAAAGAAAATGGCATCGGCCATATCTTTTATACCCCTGACGACCTGACGTCAGGGAAGGGGCGACAGCAGCCGATGCAGGACCCAGGACTTTGGAATTCAGGCCGACTGAGGGCAACCTGCCAGCAGGATTACCCAAATGTAATGACTGCAGCAATGAATACACTCTAACATCTACATTTATGATGTGTACACAACTGTACTATTTTTAAATGGCTCATCTCCCAAGTCCCTGCCTAGACTTATCAAGGGTACCATAACTTGATAGAGATTTGGGATGCATGCCTAGGCTTGAAAAGAACCCAGTGGCTATTAGCCTAAAATGAACCCATGAAATGGGCATTTTGAATGTGGAAAGCTTCAACTCATTTGATTTAAGCTTGGAACATCATAATTGTGTACACCTTTGTTTTGACTTGTAAAGCTAGAAAACACTGGAGAATATGAAGGTCTCTCCAAACGCCATTATATTAGGTGACTTCAACTACCCAAACATTAATTGAGAAAACTACTCAAGACCAAACACCCTCGCCCAACGGTTCCTAGAATTTATAAACTCAAATGCTATGGAACAACTGGTCACCACTCCCACAAGAGGGGAAAACATATTGGATCTGGTCATCACCAACATGGGGTCTCCATGTTCCACACCAGAGGTATACCCCTCATCGGTAAGATCAGACCATAAACAAATCTCACTGGACATCCATATTCCATCCCCACCCCTAGCCAAGGAAACCACGGTGAAGAACTTCTCAAAAGCAAATTTCACACTTCTCAAAACTGAGGTGGAATCCTTCAAAGCCCCCGGGCCAGTGGAAAATACGGCCCAAAATGCAGAATCCTTTACAAAAGCATTCTATGGACACCTACAGGAATGCATGGAGCATGCTATCCCAAATAAAACCAAGACTCACTCCTCCAAAAACAGGAGACCTGTCTGGTGGACCCTGGCCATAAATAAGCTATACAACAGAAGATATATGATAGAGCAAAATCCCATAAAGGGAAGGCGTCTCTGAGCAGTACTAGCAAGAAACTACGATCCCTCATAAAATCATCTAAGGCCAGCTTCGAAAGAAAAATTGCACAAGACACTAAAGATAATCACAAGGCCTTCTTTAGTTATGTGAGAAACCTGGGAGGCAACTCCCAGCTATGCTCTGAGTTAGTGCAAAATGACAAAAAAATACACTGAACCCACAGACATTGTTAACATCCTGGCAGAAAGGTTCAGTACAACCCCCCCCCTTCCCCCCCAAAAGAGGAAATGTCTATCCCAACAGAGTGTAGCCTTCCTGAGATCACAGATGCACAGGTGAGAGCTGCCCACTCCAAAGCAAAAAACACAGCATCAATGGGATCAGACGGTGTCCCGGGCTGCATCTTACACGAGCTCCAAGAAGAACTAAACCCTCATGTAAAGTCACTGTTCAGTCTCAGCCTTACTACAGGATATGTACCCAAGGAATGGCGTACAGCAACAGTGGTCCCACTCCACAAAGGTGGTGCCACAACAGACCCCGGAAACTATTGCCCTATAAGCCTGACTAGCCTGGTCTGCAAAGCTATGGTGCGTATCATCATGGAAATCATAAACAAAGACATTGGGAACCTCAAGACACTGGATCCTACCCAATTCGGCTTTGTTAAGGGCAGATCTTGCCTCTTGAACCTGGTCGACTTCTTTGAAACAGTTACCAAAGCCATAGATGAAGGGAAGGTAGTCCGCACAGCCTACCTGGACCTCGCAAAAGCCTTCGACACAATACCCCACTCGGGCATCATAAATAAGCTCACCAGCTTAAATATCAACCCCTATGTCACAAGATTATTATTTATTATTTTACATTTGTTGACCGGGCTAGTCTAGCTGGATATATGTCCATTTTCAGTAGAGGCCCGGGGAGAAAAACTTCAAACACGAAGAATGACAAAGTTAACAATGTTCTGAACCAGTAAGAATCACAGTACAGAGGTAGTATTGGGTTGCAAACTGGCTCAGGGATAGAACCCACATGGTCAGAATAGCAGGTGCCATGTCAGACTCTAAACCAGTTACAAGTGGCGTCCCACAAGGCTCAGTCCTGGGACCTCTCTTGTTCGGTATATATTTCTCTGAGGTACAGGCTAACACGGGTGGACTATGGCTGACCAAGTTTGCAGATGACTACAAAATGGGTGCCGTAATCGACTCTCCAGCTGACGCAAGCATCCTCCAAAAGGGTCTCACAGAGACGGATAACTGGTGCCAGAGCCATGGCCTAAAGCTAAATGCCAAAAAGTGCATAGTCATCCCCTTTGGGAAACACAAAGTGCCCACAAATTACCACATAGGTGGTAATCCATTAAGAACGGAAGAAGTAATCAGGGACTTGGGGACCCAAGTAGATAGCAATCTCTCCTTTGACAATCACATTGCCAAAGTGGTTAGAAAGACCTTCTATGTAGCCCACCTTATCACGAAAGGGTTCACATCTAGATCAAGAGAGATCATTATGCCCCACTACTCATCACTTATCAGGCCAATAATTGAATACAGTGCCCCATTTGGGATGTACCTTACCCGACACCTGCAGCAACTGGAAAGACCCCAAAAGTATCTCACCAAGAGGATCAAGGGGCTCAAACAGATGCCCTATGCAGTTCAGCTAAAGAAACTCAAGCTCTACTCAGTTGCGTACTGCCTACTCAGAGGCGATCTGTGTCTGACGTATAAGGCCATGTCCAACCCAGAATTAATGGACATGCTTCACCTCAGGAAATCCAAATCCCTTAGAGCTACATGCTCCAGGGACTTGAACCTCAGCACAGAAATAAATAGGACATGCTGGAGGGACAGATTCATATCCCAGAGGCTCCCCTCACTCTGAAACAAAATTCCAATCCATGTTAGGCAGAGCCCCTCACTGACCCTCTTCAAGAGAAATCTTGACGAATGGATGGGAGATCGTAAGTTTACTCCTGGGATCTCTTCTGTGTCCCTGCTTGACAGAGGTACAGTAAACTAACGTTAAAAGGGCTACCTTCTGTGACCTACTATACGGAGGCACAGTCAACTAATCTAAAAGGGTGGCGAAAGCCAAACACACTCTGGCTAGGCTTATAAATGCCCTAGGGCAGATAGCCTAGTATCAACCTATGAACCTATGAACTGAAATAAAATAGTGATGTGTGTGCTTGTCAGAAGCTGCATCCTATCTGGTGGTTGAAGAGTAAGTTGAGTGTTCATGCCCATGAACTTTCAACATTTCTAGACTGGCTGTAAAATGGTTCCTCAGAAATGCATGTTTTTTTCATGTAAGTCTCACTGCAGTTGCACAGCTGTGTTCTGGTTGAGATTAAACTCGACAACTTTTCATGCAGTTAAACAGATGTACGGGATCCATAGATCACTTGGTTTTAACAAACTCCATTCCTTGCTTGCCACTTACAGCTAGTTGCTTGTCTTTCATGTCTGGAAACATTTAAATCAGCTCTTGTTACAGTAACATATTGTCTTTGCTTGGTTACAATCACCAGACACACTCATTCATTCATTCTGTTATAACTGCTTCATCTGTTTCAGGACAGGGAAGCCAGAGCTTGTCCTAGCACTAGGTGGACACAGAAATGTGAAAAACAAACTGAAGAAATCATCAGCCCATCACAGTATACATGCACACACACACACACACACACACACACACACACACACACACACACACACACACACACACACACACACACACACATATTTATGGACTGTTTGAAGGAACTGTATCACTTGCATTATGTTTCTGGGATGTGGGAGGAAACTGAAGCACCCAAAAAAACTCATGTGGTAATAAAAAGGACATGCAGAGCTCCACACAGAAGGATCCCCAGACAAGTAACAAACTGGATAATTTATCATTGTGATGCAGGAAATCTTAAGTGTTGCACCATCGTGCCACCCCTCACCATAAACATGTCCCTTTAGGAACAGTTTATTAAAGAAGCATTCCCCGACCTTGTCATAAATATTATGTCATACATGGTAAGAAATAGTAGGTTCATAGGTAGGTACTAGGTTGTCGGCCCAAGGGCCTAAGTAAGCCTAGCCAACAAGGTTTCCTGGCTTTTGCCACCCAATAAAGTTATTTTCCTGTGCCCCTGTCGAGCAGAGCCACAGAAGTGATCCCCAAAGTGAATTTCCTATTTTCCATCCACTCATGAAGATTTTTCTTGAAGAGTGCTAATGAGGAACTCTGCTTGACATAGATGGGTAGTTTGTTCCAGAGTATGGGAAGTCTCTAGGACAGGAATCTATCTCTCCAGCATGTTCTGTTTATTGTGGTGATAAGGTTTAGGTCCCTAGAGCGTATAGCTCAGAGAGATTGGGATTTCTTTAGGTGTAGCATGCCCAACAGCTCTGGGTTTGACATAGCTTTGTATGTTAGGCAGAGATCACCTCAGAGTAGGCGATATGGTACGGAGTAAAGCTGGAGTTTTTTGAGATGGACAGCATAGGGCATCTGTTTGAGGCCAGTAATCCTCTTGGTGAGGTACTTCTGCGGCCTTTCCAGTTGTTGCTGATGTCTTGTGAGGTACATTCCAAAAGGGGCATTGTACTCTGTAATGGGTCTAATGAGTAACGAGTAGAGGAGAACAATGACCTCTTTTTTTCCTGGATGAGAACCCTTTCATGATGAGGTGTGCCACGTAGAAGGATTTCCTGACTACTGTGGCGATGTGATTATCAAAGGAGAGACTACTGTCCACCTGGGTCCCAAGGTCTCTTATCACACATTTGGCACTAAGTAGACTGCCGCCTATGTGGTAGTTTATGGGTATGGAGTTTTTACCAAAGGGGATGACAATGCACTTTTTGGCATTAAGCTTGAGGTCATGGCTCTGCCACCAGGTGTCTGTCTCAGTGAGGCCCTCCTGTAGGATGTCCACTTCATTTGAGGACTCAACTATGGTTCCTAGTTTGCAGTCATCTGTGAACTTCATTAACCAGAGACCATCTGTTAACTTCAGAGAAATAGATACCAAACAGGAGAGGGCCCTGGACTGAACCCTGTGGTACTCCACCTGTCACTGGTTTGAAGTCAGATTTGGAGTCTGCAACTTTTACAGTGTGGGTTCTGTCAGTGTGCCATTTGGCAGCCCATCTTGTGATGTAAAGGTTTATACCTAATTTAGTGAGTTTATCTATAATTCCAGAATAAGGGATGGTGTTGAAAGCTTTGGCGAGGTCAAGATATGCTGTGTGAACCACCTTAACCTCGTCTACAGCTTTGGTGACTACTTCAAAGAAGTTGATCAGATTCAGGAGGCATGTTCTGCCTTTCAAAAACCCAAACTCAGTGGGGTCCAGAGTTTGGAGGTTACCAATGTCTTTGTTTATAAGTTCCATGATGATACATTCCATGGCCTTACATGCCAGGCTTGTCAGGCTAATAGGGCGATAGTTCACGGGGTCCTTGGTGGCTCCCCCTTTGTGGAGTGGGATAACTGTTGCTGTGTGCCATTCAGCAGGCACAAAGCCTAAAGTGAGGCTATGAATGAACATGGTGCTTAGATGGGGAGCCAGTTTGTTCTGAAGTTCGTGTAAAATGTAGCCTGGGATGTTGTCTGGTCCCATGGATGCTATGTTCTTGGCTTTAGAGAGTGCAGTTTTTACCTGCGTAGTTGTGATAACAGGGACTCTGCATTCTTCCGGTATAGATATGGGCCCTTTAGGGGGTGAGAGGGGGGGTAAAGTTAGCACTGAATCTATACTGGCAATATCAGTTGGTTCTGTAATTATTTTGCCATTGTGCTGTAACTCAGAGGAGATATGGGTGTTGCCATTGAGATTCTTGACATAGCTATAGAATGCTTTGTGGTTGTCCTTAGAATCAGTGGCAATTTTGTTTTTGTAGCTAGCTTTGGAGGATTTTATGAGGGATCTCAGCTTCTTACTGAAGCTGACCAGGGAGTTCCTCCACTCATGGGATTTTACTCTCTTTTGCAACAGTTTCTTCCTTCTGTTGTAGAGTTGTTTATGGCAGGGGACCACCAGATTGGCTTCCTTTTTTTTGCAGGATAGCATCTTGGTTCTGTTAGTAATAGCCTGATCCATGCACTCGTGTAAGTGTTTATAGAGTGCATTTGTGTAGGATTCAGCAGTCATAACTGTATTGTCCTTCTGCATGGGTGTCATGAAGTTTGCCACTTCTGTCTTAAGAAGCATGAAGTTGGCTTTGGAGAAAATTTTTATAGTGGTTTCCTTAATGGGGTTAGGGGTGGGATGTGGATATCTAGGGTAATTAGCTTATGGTCGGATCTGACCAACAAGGAGTTGACTTCAGATGTCACTCATGTTGGTAATGACTAGGTCTAGGATATTGTTGCCCCTGGTGGGGGTGTGGATAAGTTGATCCAGGGCATTGAAATTTATGAACTCCAGAAAGAGTTGAGCGAAGGAGTTGGTACATGAGTAGTTTCCCAGTTAGTGGTGGGGTAGATGAAATCGCCCATTATGAGGGTGTTTGGTTCAACCCTAATATTTTCCAGTATATCAGGAAAAGAGGAGTGGGAATCCTGGGGCATGGTGGGGGAATCTGTAGCAAGCTACAATTTGGATTGCAGTTTTGCCCAGGGTTAGTTGCACTTAGATAATCTCGGATGCATTATGCTGAGCAACTAGCCTGGAGGTGTGGATATCCTTAATGAATATGGACACACTTCCGCCTTTAGTGTTCCAGTCTAGGTTAGATGGCTGAAAGGTGTGGTATGAGTTATAGCCTGGTAATGCAGGGGTGCTCTCTGAAGCCTTGAACCAGGTCTCAGTCACTGCACAGATATCGATGTTCTTCATTTTAAGGAGTGCCTCGAGTGAGTGTATTTTGAGGTTTAGACTTCTAGCATTGAATAGCATTACCCTCAGTTTTTGCTTGCCTGCACCTGTTATGGTGGTAAATTTGTCATTTGAACCTTGCCTAAAAAAGGCTCTATAGGGGCAGCAAGAACCTTAGCCAGTATCCGGAGTCCCAAGGGTGACAGGTGCAGGCCATCTCTGCCAAAGCATCGTGGTCTGTCGACCATTTTGTCCCAGGCAGATAGATACTGGATCCCATTAGAATGACACCAGAAGCTTAGCCAGTTGTTGAAGTCGATCATTTTGTCCTTGTTCTGCGGTATCATTCTGGGCAATGGCAGGATGCTACTCAGGGCTAGGGTCATAACTGCTTGGGCTACAAGATCAAACTCTTCCATGTCTCTTTTCATGTAGTCCAGGGAGGTACATCTCAGGTCATTCACACCAACATGGACAATAACAGAGTTATATTTGTACTTGTTGTGGAGTGACCTGAGTGCATGGGTTATGTGGCAGATCCTGCCACCCAACAGGCAGCTGACAGTAACCTTCTCCTTGTTTATCCTGGTGAGTTGGACTTCAGTGTGCTTGACTATAGAGTCACCTATGACTAGTGTGTTGGGTACATTGTTTTGCCTTATGGGCTGTGGTTGAGTGGCACACTGAGTCTGTGGTATGTGTCATTTGGGTTGTGTTGGGGGGGTGGAGATTGCTTGCGTTTCCACTTTGGAGGTCTCTTTTGCTTGGGCAGATTATTATTGAGAGCCTCTGTGAATGTTTTTGTGTTTCTATGTGTGGGTTTTGGTGGTGTAGGTTTAGTGGAACTATGTGATGAGTGTGGTGTGGTGTGAGTGTTTACCTTCTCTTCTTGACTATCAAGTTCAGTCTTGGTTGGAGAGAACTTTGCCTCTAGTTTGGCTAGATAAGTGCATCTCTCACAGGTTGTAGTGTTGGGTGGCAGGAGAAGAGGGTTGTCTGTGTACATTAGGCAATTGCTACATTACCTCAAGATGCCCAGATTAATCAGATAGACAGGAGAGAACACTGAGAGCTGACCCTTGAACATGCCTGAATAAAAACTATTTTCCTCTAGACAAGTGAGGAAAGTAATACAGGAGCTGTTTTCCCTCTAGGTAAGTAAGTACTAAAACCGTTTTCCTCTAGGTAATGAGGAAGGTTGAGTGCTGTAGTAATTTGTAGCTTACTTAGTGCCTAACTGAACAAGTGCTGAACACGAGGAAGCATAGCTAAATAGCACTGCGCGATGAGCAAAACACGGGTTTTTAATCGGAAAGTTGAAAGGGGTAGAAGTCATCCCAAAACGGCCAATAAGGTTCAATTTCAGAGCTGAAAACCACTCGTCTTGCGACATATAGACTGCTCAATGCTTACCACTCTCACTGATGAGCAGAAAGACTTCCCACTACCACAACAAGGTTTGGACAACTCAGAAACACAAACTAAAGTCCTGAAACCAGCAAATCTGGGATCTGGACGATTCTAGTATAGGAAAAGGCAGGAAACAAGCAAAACAGATAGTATTATTTTTGTTTTTTGTGGGGGTTTTTTTGAGAATTTAAGCAAAAAAGAGGAATTTAACAGTAATTACGCACAGAAAAGGTAGTCACACATGAGTGTGACGCCTACAGTAGTAAATGCAGTTTAAATTATTAACTTTAAGTTGAAAATTCAAGTGCACATACAGTAAAATGATTTAACAGTAAAATGCAGCAGAAATATGAACAGAACCACAGTATAAATGGCTTTTAAAGTGCAATAAGCAAAAACAGTTGAGAAAAAGCCAAAAATATACTTAGAATCAGCAAAAAGTCTCTCCTTCTCGTTTCTGGTGCTGTAGTAGCCTGCAGGATGCCCAAGCTAAACTCTTGTTCCTTATCAGTTGGGTGGGAAACATGCATTTTATTTTGCATTCTTGCTGTTACTTTTATGAACTAGCTTTATATTCATGGAGATGATTGTATATCAAGGCAGTTACCATAAGTAGATATAAAGCGAGAATAATTGCACAGAATGTAATGCCACCGTGCAAGATGGTGCTGGAAGGGAAGCTGCAGTGAAATAAATGGCAAGCAGAACGCTGTTTACTGTTGTCAGTGTAATGCTTTCTGTAAACTGTAATCAGAATTTATCTTTTTCAGATGAAATAATCAAGAAGTGTTTAAATCAGAAGAGTCTTATGGTTTACTGTCTCCCTCTTTTTGTAAAACCAACCTTCCAGGATTCTGCTTAGTTAGCTCAACATTTCTGTTCTGCAGTGGATACTGTAGAAGGCTTTTTGATCTGAACAGAATCATACCTTTTTTCTTTCCTTTCTTTTTAGGAAGCTCACCATGACTCCAATGTGAGAAAGTTTTTGGAGGAATATCAGAGCGATTTCAGTGGAGTAAAAGTTATTGGCTCAGAGCAGAATGTTGAGAATGCCGATGCACGCAATATGGGAATGTAAGTCAGAGCATGTCTGTAGTCTGAACTTTTTTTTTTTGCAAAAAAAAAAAAAAAGTATTTATAATTATCATGTCCCCACCTCTTGTCATTAGGTGGTTTAGGGCTATGTTGAAGTGGCAACATACTTAAGAAACTGAAAATGTGGTGAATGTAACTTTACAGTTGCATGAGTTAGTGTGATGGCTGGGGTGAGTATGTGAGTCAGGAGTTGAACATTTAGGAGTTGCAGCACAGCAAGGTACAGACAGGTACAGGGCATCGTCTTATTGGCAAAAAGGCAGCGTGTGACCCTTAACTGTGGGCCATGATACAATCAATAAAACGATGCATGCATTACCATACCATGCTATGCAAGCATTGCATGCTCTGACCATGTTATATATCAGATATTACCATACTCACACAGGTTAAGGATTTGCACAGTCATCATCACTTACACAGGAGAAGGGATACAGTGACAAGCAGCTGCAACAGTTTGAGATAGGGCAAGGTCATGAGGGGCAGGCATCGTAGCCACATACTCTGGGAGGTTGTAGGGAATCAGGAATCACATCCTCCAGTGGTGAGGTAAAGCAGACATAACATAACTATTGGCAGCATCCACTGTGTTGGCTTAAATTGACAGAGCTTGATGTGGTTCATAGCAGGGGAGGTGTAGGAAGTATTGTTGCACAAGTCCTTCTTATGTATAACAGTAGATGTTTGAATTGCTCACTGCCTCAGTGGCATTTTTGATTATCTACCAAGGTAACCCAGTACTGGCTAGCTTTCAAAATCTCAGACTCCACCCCATATTCCTGTGACACCTGATTGGCTGAGCTTATCCTGAGAGGGAAGCTTTCAGCTGCTACAGCAAGTGAGCGTTCAAGCATTTTTGCTTCCACAAAGAAATAGAAGAAAATACATGAAGCTGGAATCATCTAGCAAGAATAACTTCACAGCCAGTCAGTTTACCATATAAAAAACAAATCCAACAATAACCAAATCAAAGAGGCTGAAACTCACCTCAACTATGTACATTCTGAGGGGTGTCAGGTGGGTGCTGTTACTATGACATTGAGGAATGTGAACATCTGTTACAGGTAAGCAGGACTTGCATAACTGTACTGTGTTCATCATTCCCACAGCCTCAGTGGCATTTTTGGGTAGACTCCCAGAGCTTACTATACCTGGGAGGTGGAGGGATAATGATCCAGGAACGCCAGGAGAATGGTCCTAGCATAGTCTGTTCTGTTCCTTGAAAAGGAATCCAGTTTGTAGTGCTTTGTGAAGGTATGAACAGAGGACCAGGTTGCTGCCTCTAGACTGCTTCTAGAGTCTACCTCTTTTCAATATGCTATCGAAGAATGTAAGGCCTCAGTCGAGTGAGCCTTAACCTAGCCTGGAAGAGATTTACCATGGTGGAAGAAATCGTAAACAATGGCAGAGGACAACCATCATGCAGTAGTTTGCCAAGAGACAGGTTGACCTTTCTTATCCCCCATATAGGAGACAAACAGCTATTCAGCATTCCTAAAAGTCTTTGTTTTGTCAAGGTAGTACCTGAGCTACCTGTGTGCATCCAGGGTATGAGAAATCCTTTCTCCCTTGTTTTTTGAATCAGGATAGAACTATGGGAGACTGATGGCTTGATTCAAGGTAAATTCAGAAAACAACTTGAGGCATGAATGATGGATTAGTGTGTAACACAACCGTGTCCTTGTGAAAAATCAGGGTTGGCCCACCATGAGACCTTGCAGTTCAGAGACTCGCTTTGCAAATATCAGAGCAATAAGTAAAAGTCTTCCAAGTAATGAACCATAAATCAGCCCGAGTAACAGGGTCAAAAGGAGGTAAGGCCATTTTTTCAAGAATAAAGTTGAGATCCAGTGGAAGAGGAATTTGCTTTTAAAAGGGTCTCACCTACAGTACTCCTTTCATAAACTGACCACAGAAAGAGACAAAAAAGTGGGATCCATGGGCAGACAAGTTAAGATGGCCACATGATACACTTTGATAGAAGTGTATGATGAACCATCTCTTAACTAGATCACACAAATATTTCAGAATTGTAGGGGTTGATACCCTTTCAGAACCTCTGTTGTTGGATGGGTACCACCTTGTAAACCTCTTCCACTTGAAAATGTAAGACTTTCTAGTTGCAGATTTTATTGCCTCCTTAAGTGCCTGCTGCACATCCTCATGGAACAAGTGCCTAAAGATATCAAAATAGAATCATCCAGGTTGTCAGTTGCAATTACCTTAAGTTGGTGTATATCATTTGCCCCTGATAATGTGTGGGCAGATTCAGTCTGTGAACAAGCTTGTGGAAATTGTCATTTGCCAGTTCCATTAAAAGGGAGAACCAGCATTGTCTGAGCCAAAAGAGGGCTACCACAGGACTCTTTAGTAATTCTTTCTGAATTTTTAGAGTTACCTTGGGAATAACTGGAAAGGGTGGAAATGCATACAGGAACCTTCCTGACCATGGGGATGATAGGTTGTCTGTCTTCCAAGCATGAGTGCAAGTAGGCATTGGACAGAATGTTTTCTGCTTTGAAAAGTGCAAACAGATCTACTTGAGATGTTCCCCACATCTGAATCAAGTCCTGGAAGACATCTACATGAAGCTTCCACTCATGAGAGTCTGTCCAGGATCTGCTTAGACTGCCTGCAACTGTGTTTTGCAGTGACATAATGTATGAGGCCTGAAGAGTCAGAGAATGCTGTACAGCCAGCTCCCAGACCGTCATTGTCAACCAGTAAAGAGGTTATGACCTTGTACCCCATTGCTTGTTCAGGTGCCACATCATGGTAGTGTTGTCTTTGACTACTAGAAGGGGACCCAGAGTCTGTAACAGATGAACTTTTAAGGCATGAATCACTGCCATCATTTATTTTATGGTTATGTGCTTTGGTGTGTCCTGAGGACCCCCTACAAGCCTTGCACTTCGACTCCAGTGGAAACTGTGCTCCATGCAAAATCTGAAGAGTCTGTGTAGACAGATTGGACTGTGATCTGAAGACAGAAAGAGAATCCTAGATTCAGGGACAGTTGATCCCTCCACCACTGCAGTTCCTGTTTCACAAATCCCAATACTGGTGCCTGGAAACCCAAGGGATAAAGGTGCTAGGTCCAGCAATTCTTTAAGTACTACTGAATTATTTTCATGTGTTGTCCAGCTAGAAGTGTCATGAGAATCATTGATGCCACAAGACCTAGAATTTTGAGGTGCTCTCTTGCTGAGGCCACATCTAGAAGAGAGAAATCCAAGAAAGTGTCCTGATAAGATAGAACTTTGTTTCTTTTTACTGTGCCTATCCTACACCCCAGGAAAATAGTTTGTTGAGATGGTGTGAGGAAGAACTTTTGAAGGTTCAGTTTGAAGCCCAGACGGGAAAGGAGCAGTGTGACCTTGTCTAAGGAGTCCAGGCACGAATCAGCAAGTCAACTAAATAAGGAAAAATGTGGATGTTTTGCAGTAAGCAACTACTGGGGTCAGACACTTTGTAAACACTCAGGGTGTAGTAAATAGCCAAGAGGGTAATGCAGAAAACTGATCATTTAAGCCAGACACAGCAAATCTGAACAATTTCCAGAAACTGGGAGCAGTAGGAATATGATGTGTCCTTGAATTCGAAAATCACCATGAAACAGTGCTCTGGAAGCAGTGCTAGGACCGACTGTAAGGGAAGCATTTTGAATTTTGAAACTTTTGCAGAGGTGCTTAGAAATGATAAATCTATGATGGCTCTCCAGGTGAGTCCCTTTTTTAGTAACAAAATGATTCTGGAGTAAACCCCTTCAGCTTTGTGAATAACAGGCCCTGGTGCTGTGGCCCCCACATGTTCTTCGTGTTTCACTGTTGCAGTCATCACCTGTGGGTTATCCCTGCTGCGGTAGCCCTAGGCCGGCCCGAATACCAGAGTCAGTTTTTTTCTGTGTCAGCTGCTGTCACTTGCTGTCTGATGTCAGGTCGTCAGTGCTATAAAGGAAGATAGCCAACATCATTACATCAGTCTTTCTTGCCACAGAGCCTGTAGCAGAAGCAATTCACAAATGTGCCAGTTGGCCTCTACCAAAGTTTCAATTTCAGCTGAAAATTTCTAAAGCAAGTACCCCATTGGGGGATCCTTTTTTTTCTCTCACTAACCGATGTCAGAAAAAGTTAACAATTGTCTTGCCTGTAGAAAGCAGATACCACACCGAGATTTCCATTCTTACTGCATCACTTGTTTAGTTCCAGACCACAATGTCTCCCGTTGCCAGTTCTGTGCCCTCTTTAACGCAAGAACCATTCATTGTAGAGGTCTTATTGCAGCCAAAATGGCATCCATCAACACACTATCCGTAGACATTCCGAAAAAACGTAAGTGTAAAGATAGAGACAGACCAGTCAAGGCCAAGCTTTCCAACGACTCTGCCGTGAAGCAGGTTGTCAGTTCTCTGGAATTCAGCAGTGAGGCAACTTCGCAGCTCCTGATGCTTGATTCATTATCTTTGCAGGCCTCTACTGAGACACTTTCAGAGTCCGGTACGCTGCAGACGTCATCTTTGTCTTCTGAGCCTTTGGTTGTCTCTACCATGGTTGGATCCAGAGCTGCGACGCAGACACCGGCTTCAGAGGAGCTATTTCGCACTACCGAATCTAGACAAAAAAATGACATCTTCTCCCCCTACTACCATTTCTCTCATACCGATGCATACTCTTAGGCCTAGAGGCAAGGCCACTCCTAGGAAAACTGCCTTTAGCCACCACTTTACTCCTGCTCCACCTCCCTGAAATGCTTAAAATGACAGAGGATCTTGTCGCCCTTATTAGGGGTAGTCAGGCCACAACTTTTAAAGGGAAAAGAGACCTTTCTCCTGAAACACTGACAGAACAGGATTCTGAGGAGTCTGATTATTCAGTTTTTGAAGAGGAACAACTACCTCTGACTGCTTATGAGGATTCAGATGCAGAGGAATCCATTCATTCTGCCTCCCCACGAGAAGATCCTTCCTTTGGGGAAGCCCATCACACCCTCAGGGAGAATTTCCACTGGGAATCCCAGGACTTCCCTCAGTCTAAGAAAAGACTAAGAGTGTTTCTAGAGCTGCCCCAGCACAGACCCTTGGCCATCCCTCCTATTTTACAGGTGGTTGATGATGTCTTTCATAAATCCAGTTTAACTCCTGACGACCACCCACCTGCTCCCAGAAAACCTGACGGGTATTAGAGAGTACCGGATTCTCACAAACACCTGTACAGAAATCCTGCTGCAGACCTGGAGGTAATTATGCAGGGAAATAAAGGAGCTAAGTCTAGCTCAAAAAAGAACCCTATTCCTCCTGACAAGGGTTCCAGACCTCTGGACAGACGGGGTAAAAAAGTATACACCTCTGCAACCTTAGCTATCAGAGCACTCAACTGTCAGTTCCACGTTAAAATTTTAACAACACATTTTGGAAGTATTAAAACAAAAGATTTCTACCTTTACTGACTCTGTCAATTCAAAAGCGTTGGCAGATTTACTGCAGTCTACTTGTCAAGTGGCTAAACACTCTTTACACTGTGGATATGACACCCTAGAAGCCGCAAGCAGTGCAGCAGTGTCAGGATCTGTCATTAGGAGACATGCATGGTTGAAGGAACAACCTCTGCCTGATCATGTCAAATCTAAATTACTTGATGCACCTTTGAATAAGGACCGATTGTTTGGACTAAAAGCAGAAGAGGTGCTTAAAAAGATGGAAGACAAAGCAAAATTTATGCAGACAGTAAAAGATTTCCTTCAGGTACAACTTTCTAGGTTCAGAAGGAATTTTCCCTCTAAACACTGGTCCTTCCCTGCACCTAGCAAACAGGGGCAAGGTAAGCCCCCACAGGGACAGACCATCCAGACTCCTATCCCAGGGTCAGCAGAGAACCAAAAGGTGGACCACTTCCACTCCAAAGGCAGGGTGTTCTAAGTCACCCCTGTATGGTAAAAATCCCTCAGGACTCCCTCTCCCCCTTCTGCACTCCTTTTCAATCACCAACTACCAAGAACCATTGGGTCTTAAACATATATTGTCAAGGATACGAATTTTCCTTCTACTAACTCCCAGTTCTAAGTGGGATACCCTTACCTCAATATCTCTGAACAGAGGCACTGGAACTCGCCCAAGCTCACTTGTCCCTAGGGGCAGTGGAACTAGATCCATCAAGTAGAGGCTCTTATTCCACACAACTCCTTGCTCCTAGGATAGAGGGCACTTGGCACCCCAACTTGGATCTACCCATTCAGAACACCTTCTGGGTGGTCACCAAATTCAAAATATTAACTTGGCAGCAGTTGCTGCCTAGGCTGACCATAAATGCGTGGGTAGTTACCCTACCTCTACAAGAGGCCTTAGCCCTGACCATAGCCTTTGGCAGACAGAAAAACATTAAAATGTACCCTTATCTGGACAACTGCCTCCGTCAGGCAGATGGCAAAGAATAGCTCCTCCAGGGCCCCCTCTTTGTCAAAGCCCTCCTAACCCCCTCAGGGTACACCATTTATTAGAACAAATCAGGACAAAAAACCCTCCAGGAAGATCATTTTCTTGCACTCTGCAGCCCAAATGGCCTTCCTATCCCCAAAAATCAGAGATTCCTGCAGCTTTTTCTCACCAGCTGGCTTGCAGATGTCTCCAAATGACAATGAAGCCCCTGTGAGCCTTGAGGTACATGGCATCTGGCATCCTTCTAATTTCTCTGGCCAGGTCTCACATGAGAAAACTTCAGTGGTAACTAAAGAACTTGTGGAGTCTGGACTTTCTACCTCCAGAGGACCTCTCAACCACTGCCCCCCTGTATAGGGGCTGAGTTTATAGGTTCATAGGTTCGTACTAGGCTATCTGCCCTAGGGCATTTATAAGCCTAGCCAGAGTGTATGTGGCTTACACCACCCCTTAGGATGAGAATACTACGCCCTTTAGGGTTTAGTTTACTATGCCTCTGTCTAGTAGTGACACAGAGATGACCCCCGGGGTAAACCTACGATCTCCCATCCACTCGTCGAGATTTCTCTTGAATAGAGTCAGTGAGGGGCTCTGCCTAACATGGACTGGGATTCTGTTCCAGAGTGTAGGGAGCCTCTGGGTTATGAATCTGTCCCTCCAGCACGTTCTATTTATTTCTGTGTTGAGGTTTAAGTCACTTGTTCTCGTGGCTCTGATGGATTTGGATTTTCTGAGGTGAAGCATGTCCATTAATTCAGGATTGGACATGGCCTTGTACGTCAGGCACAGATCACCTCTGAGTAGGCGGTATGCGACTGAATAGAGCTGGAGTTTTTTCAGTCGGGCAGCATATGACATATGTTTAAGACCCTTTATCCTCTTGGTGAGGAACTTTTGGGGTCTTTCCAACTGCTGCAGGTGTCGGGTGAGATACATCCCAAATGGGGCATTGTACTCAATCATTGGCCTGATAAGAGAAGAGTATAGGGGCACAATGACCTCTCTTGATCTAGATGTGAAACCCTTCATGATAAGGTGGGCAATATAGAAGGTCTTCCTAACCACTTTGGCAATGTGAGTGTCAAATGAGAGGTTACTGTCAACCTGGGTCCCTAGGTCCCTGATTACCTCTTCCGTACTTAATGGATTACCACCTATGTGGTAATTTATTGGTACCTTGTTTTTCCCAAAGGGTTTGACTATACATTTTTTGGCGTTCAGCTTAAGGCCATGGCTCTGGCACCAATTATCCGTTTCTATGTGGCCTCTCTGAAGGATGTTTGTGTCCGCTGGAGTATCAATTATGGCGCCCAGTTTGCAGTCATCTGCGAACTTTGTCAGCCACAATCCTCCTATGTTTGCCTGTACCTTGGAAAAATAAATGCCGAACAAGAGGGGTCCCAGGACTGAGCCCTGTGGGACACCGCTTGTGACTGGCTTAGAGTCTGACATAGCTCCAGCAACTCTGACCCTGTGGGTTCTGTCCTTGAGCCAGTTTGCAACCCATCTTGTGACATATGGGTTTATATTTAAGCTGGTGAGTTTGTCTATGATGCCCGAGTGGGGTATTGTGTCAAAGGCTTTTGCAAGGTCATGGTAGGCTGTGTGAACTGCCTTGCCCTCATCAATGGCCTTAGTGACTGTTTCAAAAAAGTCGACCAAGTTCAAAAGGCAGGATCTGCCCTTGACAAAGCCAAATTGGGTAGGATCCTATGTCTATAGGTCCCCAATGTCTTTGTTTATGAGTTCCATAATGATCCTCTCCATAGCTTTGCAGACCAGGCTCATCAAGCTTATGGGGCGGTAATTTCCAGGGTCCGTAGAAGCACCGCCTTTGTGAAGTGGGACCACTGTTGCCGTACGCCACTCTTTGGGTACATATCCTGTAGTAAGGCTAAGATTAAACAGCAGCCTTATGTGTGGGTTTAGTTCCTCTTGGAGTTCATGTAGCACACAGCCCGGGACACCATCCGGTCCCATTGATGCTGTGTTTTTAGCTTTAGAGAGGGCGGCTCTCACCTGGGCATCTGAGATGTTAGGGAGGCTACACTCTGCTGGGATAGTTATTTCTCCTTTTGGGAGAAATTTGCACTGAACCTGTCTGCCAGAATGTTGGCAATGTCAGTGGGTTCAGTGTATTTTGTGTCATTTTGGACTAACTCTGAGCATATCTGGGAGTTTCCACCCAGGTTTCTAACATAGCTAAAGAAGGCCTTGTGATTGTCTTTTGTGTCTTATTGGCAGGGGCCCCTGCCCAGAACTAGGGTCTTTCCTTCAACCTCTGCCCAACCGGGCAGACCACTACCACTGACGCCTCAGACGTAGCTTGGGACACTCACCTAGAAGGCGGTGTACCAAAGGTCTTTGGGTTGCCCACCACCTTCCCTTACACTTCTACCAGAAAAAAAATGTTTACAGTACAAAAGGCTCTGACATCCTTCAAACCCCGTCTCAAGCCAGGGGTTCTCCTAATCAAAACGGACAACACCACAGTAATGGGGTACACCAACTAACAGGGAGGGACCCTATCTTACCCTCTGTGTAGGCTAGCCATGTACCTCGGGCTGGCAGCTTCTTCCTTGGAACTATGCCTGATAGCCAATACCCACATAGCTTCGACCACATCCTACCAGATCACTTAAGCAGAAACTTCCTGGACCCCCTCCAGTGGCAGCTATACAGAAAAATCCATTCACATATCACCGAGGAGTTGGGGGTCTCAAGAGCTGGATCTTTTTACTTCGCATCGCAACTAGCAGCAGAAAAGATTCTGTACCAGGGGGTATCATCACCTACCGTGGGAGGTGGATGCCTTCACTTCCCCCAGAACACTGTTTGTGTCCTCATTCCCTCTTATCCCCAAGGTACTGGTCAGATTAAGGGAGGAGAGACATAAGGCCATCCTCATTACTCCAGATTGGCCCAGACAACATTGGTACCCCTTATTGAGTAGCCTGACCTTACAGCCTCCCAGTCAGCTTCCCCCTGACCTCTTAACTCCAGGGGGGAGGACTGCTGCACCCAGACTCGCAGACTCCTGAACTGTCAGCTTGGCAAAGACTCAAAAGGCAGACTAGGGGACCCTGTTAAGCAAACAGATCCTACACATTATCACAGAGGCCAGATGGACTAGCACCAGAAAATCTTATGCAGGAATATGGAAAAGATTCTGCTCCTGGAGCCAGTCCAGTGGGGAATATACCTCACCACCTCCCATCCCTCTTATCCTAGACTACCTAGCAGAGCTACTTAATACTGGCCTGACCTTGTTCTCTGTTCAAATCCATGCCCCAGCCATTTCAGCTCTCTTTGATACAGAACAGCTCCTGTTATCCCACCTTTTGATTAAGCAATGCCTCAGAGGGCCTTCTAATATCAGACCTTCCAGAAGGCCACCCACTCAAGCCGGGGACCTGAATTATGTTTTGGGAAAAAACAACTCTACTACCCTTCCTACCTGCTGCCTCAGCAGAACTTAAATACCTCTCCTGAAAGGTGGCTTTTCTCCTAGCCATAGCCCCAGCCAGAAGGGTTTCTTATCTTCAGGCACTGTTGGCCATTGAGTCCTTCATCTTCTTCCATACAGACAGGGTCTCCCTCAGGACTAATCCCTCCTTTATAGCCAGGGTGGTATCTAAAGTAACTATCTGCTAGGTCATACCTCTACCCCTTCACCCCCCTCTTTCCTAACCCTCAAACAAGGGGGGAAATAATTCTGCACTCACTAGATGCGCACAGACATCTGGACCATAACAGATCTTTCAGGAAATCAGACCACCTCCTTGTTAGATTTGCCCCAAGGGCAGAGGGGAAACCCATTTCCAAACTATCCTTTTACCAATGAATCTCACACTGAACCCATTTTTGCTATACTTTACAGGGGAAACATTCCACTAGGACAGCCTACACTTCCTCAGCATTCCTCAAAGGAGTTCCAATCAGGGACATCCTGGAAACTGCCACCTGGACTTCTGTCCATACCACTGCCAAAGCATCATCACCTACCTCTGTTCTTTAAGGCAAGGGTAGGGTTTGCCCCCATTCCTAGGGCTCTAACCAATCCTACCACCCCTCTACCCAGCTTTGGGAATCCTCCCACAGGTGATGACTGCAACAGTGAAACACGAAGAACATAGTACAGATGTCCTTCAAGAATGCAACTGCAGTCATAACATGTGGGCTGTCCTGCCTCAGGCAGCCCTCGGTCGGCCGGATTCCAAAGTCTGGGTCCGACTTCGGCTGATGTCGCATTTCTCTCCGACGTCAGAGCGGCTGGAGTACATAAGCATCAGCCGACGCCGTTTTCTTCAGTCTTTCTTGCCACGCGGTGCCCGAAGCAGAAGCAGTTCGCAAGTGCCGGTCGGTCAGCTCCTGTATTCTTCAAATCCAAAGTCATCAAAAAAGCTAAGTACCCCGTTGGGGACATTTTCTTGCCTCAGCCGATGTCAGAAATTACTGAAAAAGTTAATAATTGTCTGTCTTGTGGCAAACAAATACCTCATAAGGATTTCCACTCGTACTGTCTTCCTTGCCTTGGCCCAGACCACGACGTCTCGGCCTGTGTCGCCTGTGCTTGCTTCAACAAGCGCACTCTCAGGCGTCGGGCGGAGTTCGCTGAAGACTTTTTCGGCGAAAAATTTGCGTACACAATGCCGTCGGATATTCCGACATCGCAAACGCCCAAGAAACGAAAAGACCGGGACCGACATCCTCGGCCCGCGTCTACCACTGACTCCACGCCAAAACCTACCGCGAGTGCTCCGGTTCCCTCTGAGATGGTTGTTCAACCGCTCCGAACTGAAGACACCGCAATACCGACGACTCCGATTCCAGATACCACTCCAATGCCAGTTATAGATTTTCCTCCGGATACTGAAACCGAGGAAATGCCAGAGACCATTGCTGTAGATAAGGTCACTCCTGCACGTGGAGCTGCCAGGCCTCCTATGGCCATGTCTATTAAGGCCTACACTTGGGCTAAGGCAGCCAGCAAGACTAAGCACCTTACAGCAAAAACCTTGACTCAAACTACTCCTGGGACACAAATCATGTCTATGGCCGCAGACTTAATTTCCATGATTAGAGGTTCACAGGCCCATCCTGAGAGAGCATCCCAGCCTCCTCCAGATAAGAGGCCCCGGGTTGATCCCTCTGAACCTATCCCTACAGATGATGATTCTGAGGACTCTATCCACTCCGAGGGCCAGGAAGACCTCTTTCAGACCTATGAGGACTCGGATGCAGAGGATTCCATCCCCTCGGCCTCCCCTCCTGAGGATATTTCTTTTGGGGAAGTTCTGCATACCATGAGGGAACATTTCAAGTGGCAAGGCCAGGAATATTCTGATTCCAGAAAGCGCCTTCGAACCTTCCTTAAAAAGCCCCAGCACAGGCCCCTAGCTATTCCTCCTGTGCTTGATGTTTTGGATGATCTATATTCTGACTCCAGTGTTACCCCTGATTCTCTTCCTCCTGCCCCAGCCAAGCCAGACAGATATTACAGGGTCCCAGACACACATTCCCATTTGTTCAGGGCCCATACTGTTGATTTAGAAACTATTTCTCAGGGACCTAAAGGTGTTTCAGCTTCCACCTCTAAAAATCCCTTGCCTTCCAACAGGGAAGCTAGGTCATTGGGGGAAAAAGGTGTACACCTCCACCACTTTATCTATGAGAGCTTTGAATTGCCTTTTTCATATGTTACAATATCAGGATTACCTGTTAGATGATTTACAGAAAACATTGGCCTCTCCTGACCCTTTAGACAGGAAGTCCTTGCAGGAAGCTGTACATAATTCTCAGCAAGTCAGCAATCACTTTCTGCAGTGTGGACATGATGCATTGGAAGCTTCATGTAGGGCAGCTATGACAGGGGCAGTCATTCACAGACATGCATGGTTAAAAGATCAACCTCTACCAGATCATGTTAAGGCAAAACTTCTGGATGCACCCTTGGAAAAGAACAAGCTTTTTGGTGCTAATGCTAAAGATGTGTTAAAGTCCATCGAGGAAAAAGCAAAATCAGTTCAGACGGTCAAAGATTTCCTCCAGGTTCAGCCCCCCAGATTCAGCAGGAATTGGCCTTCAAAGAACTGGTCCTTTCCTAATCCTGAAAAATTTCAAAGGGGTAAAACAGGCGTAGCCGTGGAAGAGGACAATACAGAGGTTCTTACAGGGGACGACAATGGCAGCCTGCAAACCAAAGAAGTGACACAGGGGTCTCCCCTGCCCCTCAGACACAATCTCAATGACTTTCCTCTACAACCGCCAACCAAGGAGCAAACAGAAGCGCCCTTGGGCGGAAAATTATCTCTGTTTTCAGACAATTGGCACAGATTGACAAAAGACAAATGGATTTTGGACATTATAGACCAAGGTTACAGGTTCCATTTTCACACCTTACCCAGAAAACAGGGCATGCCAAACCTACCACAAAACCAGAGGGCAGAGGCTATCAAGCAAATTTCTCTGCTGGCTCAGATAAAAGCAATAGGAAGAATACCACAACAAGAACAAGGCCAGGGGTTCTACTCAAGACTGTTCCTTGTGCCAAGAAAAGAAACTCAATGGAGACCAATACTGGATTTGTCCGCATTAAACACTTTTCTCATAGTACCAAAGTTCAAAATGCTGACTCTACAGCAACTCCTTCCCATGCTGGGCAAGGGGTCTTGGCTGATTACTCTGGACCTCAAGGAGGCATACCTGCATGTCCCTATCAGACACAGCTGCAGAAGATACCTCAGATTTCTTGCAGGGCCAGAGCATTATCAATTCTCAGCATTGCCATTTGGCTTATCTACTGCACCCAGAGTATTCACAAAATGCCTGGCTTTAATAATTGCTCATTGCAGGCTCCAGGGGATACAAATTTACCCGTACCTGGACGACTGCCTTATACAAGCGGACGACAGACTGATGTTGACAAAAAACTTGAACTATGTCATACAATTACTTCAGGCTCTGGGATACACAGTCAACTTTCAAAAGTCAAGACTACAACCATCCCAGCAAATAACCTTCTTAGGAGCCAATCTGGACACAGCCTCTCAAATGGCTTACCTGACAGAAGACAAGCAAGAGAAGTTAACTCATTATTTCAAGGGTTTGGCAAAACTCACCCAGATGACTGCAAGGAGATTCCTACAGGCCCTGGGTTACATGGCATCCTGCATTCTCCTGGTTCCATTAGCAAGGCTACACATGAGAAAGCTTCAATGGTACTTAAAAAGCCTATGGTCTCAGCACAGCAACAACTTAGAGGCAACCATACCGCTCATTCCATGCCTACAAAAGGAATTCCTATGGTAGGCCTCGGTAAGCCAGGCAAACACAGGTATGTCATTCAAAAAACCTCAGATAACACAGACCATGACCACAGACGCCTCAGACATTGGATGGGGGGCGCATATGGAGGGCAGATGCATACAAGGACAATGGTCTCCAAAGGAAACACATCTGCATATAAACCAAAAAGAAATGCTGGCAGTAATGCATGCCATCGAGGCCTTTCAACAACAACTACAACAAGGCCATTTACTGATACGGACAGACAACACCACTGTGATGAGGTATATAAACAAGCAAGGGGGCACCCATTCCTACCCCCTTTGCAGACTGACAATGAATCTTTGGGAAAAATCACTGAGCCTGAACATACACTTACAATCCCAGTTTGTTCCAGGCAAAGACAATGTGCTGGCAGACAACCTAAGCAGGAATTTCATAGATCCTCACGAGTGGAGGTTACACCCAAGGATCTTCGCACAACTCACCTCGACATGGGGCAGGCCAGAAGTAGACCTATTTGCCTCTCACCTCAACCATCATCTGCAAAAATTCTGTTCAAGGACATACCATCCACAAGCTTGGAAGATAGATGCTCTTTCATTCAACTGGAACTTCCTAAAAATCTATGCATTCCCACCTCTGCCACTGATGACCACAGTATTACTGAAGATCAAAGCAGAGAGACCCAAGGGGATCTTAATAGCTCCAGACTGGCCAAGACAACACTGGTACCCGCTACTACGGAGCATATGTCACAACAAGAAGTGGGCCCTTCCCCAAAGGCCCCTACTTTTGACTCAGCACAACTTCAAAACAGTGCATCCAAACCTTCAAACACTGCAGCTGACAGCCTGGGAGATCCCATGAATAACCTCAATCTATCTCTCTCCAAGGAAGTTCAGCGGATACTAACAGAAGCTCGAAGACCATCCACCAGGTAGGTTTACTTGGCAAAATGGAAGAGATTCAGCATTTGGAACACCAGCAAGGGTCATGATGCATCACTATTGAACATCCCACTCATCCTGGAATATTTGGCAGATATGCTTCAGAATGGACTCTCATATTCTTCCATAAAGATACATGCTTCAGCTATTTCAGCTAGATATAACACTGATCCACCTGTGTTTTCACATCCTTTGCTAAGGCAATTCCTTAGGGGAATCAAGAACATTAATCCACCAAGAAAGGCTCCAGTGCCAGCTTGGGACCTCAACTTTGTTCTGGAAAAACTGACTCTACCTCCTTTTGAACCAGCAGCTTCAGTGGACTTACAATTCCTCTCATGGAAGACAGCTTTCCTGTTGGCAATTACCTCAGCAAGAAGGGTTTCGGAACTACAGGCCCTGATGGCAATACCACCGTTCATAATCTTTCACCGAGACAGGGTCTCCTTAAGAACCAACCCTACTTTTATGCCAAAGGTGGTATCCAGGGTTTCTTTAAATTAAGCTATTCATCTGCCTGCTTTCTTCTCCAATCCTGAAAACAAAGGGGAAAGACTGTTACATACCTTGGACATTCACAGACAACTTCGCTACTACCTGGACAGAACCAAGACCAGTAGGAAGTCTGATCAACTCTTTGTAGCTTACGCCCCTGGAGTACAAGGGAAAGCAATTTCAAAACAGACTATTTCAAAATGGATTGGACATTGCATCAGATTTTGTTATTCCTTCCATGGGAAGACTGTTCCAGTCAATGTCAGACCGCACTCCACCAGAGCTACAGCCACCTCTACAGCTTTCTTAAGAGGGGTGCCTACAAAGGACATTCTAGAAGCTGCTACATGGAGCTCCGTGCATACATTCTCCAAACACTACAATCTCCCTCTATACTCCAGATCCAGAGCAGGCTTTGCTTCAGCAGTCCTGCGGGGTTTGATTGCCACACCATCTCTTTCCTAGAGCATTCTTCCTCCCCCAGCTAAGCTATGGTATTCTACCCACATGTTATGACTGCAGTTGCATTCTTGAAGGACATAGTACAGTTTTGTACCTACCATAAATGTAGATGTCCGATAGATATGCAACTGCAGTCGGATTTTCCCTCCCTCCATACCCCTCTATGTCTTGGGTCCACTCCTATCCCTGTTCCTCTTAGCTGGGGATATCTGTTATGGTGTATCTGTTTATTGCTTACTTATTTGTTTGGAATCCTGTTTTTTCCTTCCAATTTGATTACAGCCTTCCTTGGAGGGCACCTGGCATCTGGGGCAAGAAACACTGAAGAAAATGGCGTCGGCTGATGCTTATGTACTCCAGCCGCTCTGACGTCGGAGAGAAATGCGACATCAGTCGACGTCGGACCCAGACTTTGGAATCCGGCCGACCGAGGGCTGCCTGAGGCAGGACAAACCCACATGTTATGACTGCAGTTGCATATCTATCGGACATCTACATTTATGGTAGGTACAAAATTGTACTTCGTGTACACTTAACACAAATGTAGATGTTTGAGTGTATTCACTGTTGCAGTCCTGGTTTCCCACCCTCCTCCCCCCTCGTATCTTCTTTCTTTAGGGAGACATAACTTTCTAACGGTGGCTTTTAGCCACTAGGACCACTTTACCATACTTACTTGGGCCTCTGATGGGTTAGGGCAAGAAAAACTGATGTAATGACGTCAGCTGCCTTCCTTTATAGCACTGATGACCTGATGTCAGACAGCAGCTGAAGCAGAAAAACATTGACTCTGGTATTCAGGCCAGCCAAGGGCTACCACAACAGGGATAATCCACAGGTGATGACTGCAACAGTGAATACACTCGAACGTCTACATTTGTGGTAAGTGTACACAACTGTACTTTCTACCATATGATGGAGTAATGGAGAAAACAGAGTGTCTGGTCAGGTGGGTGTGGGGTAATTCTTTTGAAAGGGTGAGTATTTTCTATCCACTGCCAGGTGTATCCTCTCCGAATTATTCTCAGAACCCATTTGTCTGAGTCTTTTTGTGCCCAGGCTGTAAGGATGAGACAGCCAAGGGAAAGGAGGGAGGACAGGAGGGGGAGGGGATACTCCGTGACTCAGCATAGTCACTCCTTTGCAGGGAGTCGATCCTTTTTCAGAAAGGAACCCCTCTTGTTTGATTTTGAAGAATTATCCTCCTTTCCTTTTGGATCCCTGACTTTTGTTTCACAGGGTTTTTTGTTTGTTCTACAATTTGAAGGAAGAACTTGGATACATGAAATACCTTAGACCATCCATAAGCACCCTAGATCATGCAATAATTTGCCTCAGTCATCCCATTTTTTAAGAATCTCTGTAGGAGAGGGCCCAAACATTAATTCAGAAATTAAAAGTGTATTCAGAATTTCATCTTAATCATCAGAGAAGCTCTGATTACATAGCAAAGCATACTGTCGTAATACAACAGAAGCACCATTTGTTGAGACTGTATCTGTACCTTCAAGTACATCTCTTAAAGCATGTTGAAAGACCTGAGTCAGATTAGAAACAATTTCATCCATATAAGATTTTTGCTCTGCAAGTAAAGATGCAGCTGAATCATCACAGCTGTCCTGACATTGTAAAATCAATTTTCACATATAGCCTTGATAATTCAACATTCTGAAGGTTACATTACTAGAACGAGACATCACATGACCTGAAAATCTAACCATTTTCCCTCTTTATAGGGGACATTGAATTGGACGAAGCTAAGAACTTTTTTTGGAGCAGACTGCTGGGGAGACCACAGCTGGGTCAGCAGTCAAATAAAAAAAAGAGAACTGTCATATCTGTGGAGGAGACCATATAATTTCTCTGACCCTTTTTAGGGACTGCTAGAATAGATATAGGTGTCCTGCAGGCAGCTTTATAAACATCTTCCAAGGACAGTAAGAGAGGGCGAATAGTCACAGAAATGGGCATCTAATCCTTTATAATGTCATATACCTTGTCTGGTCTCTGGGGTAGTTTCAGACCAAGCAAAAACATCACTAAATCTGACAGTAATCTGAGGAAAAGTGAAAACATGTTTAGCCTTAAGTCCAGGTTCACCTTTCGACGAATCAGAGTGACTGGGCTCAGTGTCAGCTAAGAAGTTTGCCATTGTCCTCTTCAGATTCCTCACCATTCTTTGAAACAATAGAATTTCATTACTAGGTAAAATATATGGGGACGCAGTATTATGTCTGGCAAGGGGTCTGTTACCCTGGACTACTCCTGCAGCTAAAGGGTTTAGGTCTGCCATACCTGTCCAAAGTACTGAACAGCCCCAATGGATGTGTCTAACCCCCATTCCATAGTGGCCAACAAAGCTACACTAGAAAGTGATGGGGCAAAAGGAAAGTGGTCTGCGGGATCAGCAGTGTCCCCGATAGAACCACTAACTATAGGCTGAGGCATATTTTTATTTTCTTTTTTCTTTTCAGGTGCAACCTGATTTGATGGGGTGATAAGAGTTAGGATCCATCAAGTCAGAAGGAGAACACCAGCCAGAATATTAGATTGACAGTATAAGACAGTGTATTACAATAAGCCCTTAAAATTTGTAATAATAAGTATGTCCCTACACATACACATATACTGTTTTTTGTTTTTAAGTCTTTCTAGTGTGTTGTGATGTTTTAATTGTTATTAAACTTTGGGAGCAAAGGATCATTTGTTGTTTGTCAGTAACACCAGTGGAACCATCCGCAGTAGAATCTTTTGTGTTTCTATCTCAAAATTGGTGTTAGACCTCTCTCACCTGTCTGTGTTTTGTAAGAATGTACCCATTTTCAGGCCTGATTTACTCTTAAGGATGTACCTATTTTTGGAGCTACATCCCTGTTTTCAGGCTTAATTTACCCCTTCACAATTTTTTTGCAGCTGTCTAATACACAGAAAATCACATACATGACCAATGTACTAGTAGCACCATTATTTTAAATAAAGAGGACACATGATGTTCTTTGTGTTTCACTGTTGCAGTCAACACATTTGGGTTATCCTGCCAGGGGTAGCCCTCAGTTGGCCTGAATACCAGAGGCTTATTATTTATGCATCGGTTGGAATCATTTCGGAAACGAAAACTCAGGTAGCGTCCGACCGGCACTCGTGTGAACTGCTTCTGCTTCGGGCTCCATGGCAAGAAAAACTGATGGAATGGTGTCGGCTGCCTGATTTTATACCACTGACAACCTGATGTCAGTCCTGGAGTGACAGCAACCGATGCAGAAATACTAAGCCTCTGGTATTCTGGCCGACTGAGGGCTACCCCTGGCAGGATAACCCAAATGTGATGACTGCAACAGTGAATGTACATTTATGGTAAGTGCACACAACTGTACTTTTTGCATCTCACCTTTTCAGAAGCCAAAATAAATGACTTTGTGTGGTATAATTTTGCAATATATTTCATTAAAGTCTGCACATTTTGCAGACTCATTGATAATGTGCTTGTATTTCCCATAATTTTTGTCACTCTTTTCAGTAATATCCCACATTCCTACTGCAAGTGGAATGTTCTATTTGGTATTCAGTTTTTATGCTAATTAGACAGATGCCCACATGTTTGACTGGATATTTTTTCGAGGGCTTTTATCATCATTTTTAGTGTCTGCAAGGTAAGAGGTATATTTGGTATGTACAAAGCCTCCCCCAAACAAATAACACTTCACTTAGGTAAATCAACGTATCAGGAGTTGATACAGTGTTTTCAGTGCATCAACTTCCAAAACATTGAGAGTTCAACAAACTGTTATGCATTCATACATGTATCTATACACAACGGTATATAGCCTGGCTTTCCATTTTACCACAAGTGTATATAGCCTGTTTTTTTCTTCAACTTCCAGAGGAAAAAAAAACAGTAAATTATTTCAAAGCAAGATCATTCAGCATACAGCATAGACCATAATGCCCCCTTTACAATGAAAATGTAGTTAGGGACCTTGGAACATAGGTTGATAATAGGGTGAATTTGTTACATATACAAACAGACCTACACACATATATGTGTGCATGTGTTGGTATATGTATGTCTTCTACGTTATAACTTTTTGTAAAGTAAGCAATGCAGTTTTCTAAGACTTGTGTCTCTACGTAAATAGTTCACACTGGTGGATTCCATTGGGTAGCATTCGCATACTTTTTTATACCAAAGTCCCAACACTGTACGTATCACGGCCTACATTCTTTACATTTAGTCTTCATTACAGCAGTTTTTGATGACTATAAATACATGCCAGTATAATCCTCCTTCCTTGCCAGTAGCCCCTTGGCACTACAGATCTGCCATTATCACTTGTGACATATGCAAATTTACATTTATATAAAAGTAATCAAACTGTATTAAGTTTACGTTTGAAAACATTATACTTCACATATATTTCTATATATATTATAACCTAAGCAACATTACATAAATTATTCAATTCCTGCCTTTTTTTTAAAACAAGAAACATCTTTATTAAACCATCACTTACGACATAGGCAATCATACAAATCATACATTTCTATTAATAAAAACAAACCACACCAACACAATCCTATTTGCAAGCATTTTACATCTGAAACCATAGTGACACACTCCCAGTTGCAAACATTGTACATCACTTATAATCTACCCAATCATTTTCAGTCAAACATTACTTAACTCATTTATGTCCTGCCTTCTTTTAAACCTCACTCGTCCCCTGTATGTATTGTTCCCACAATTCCCATTCTTTTCCTATGTAGATGGACCCCACCCACTTTACTTTTCACCTCCGATCCCTCATTTATTCTCCTAATCATATTGTCAGAGAATGTAAATGCTTCTCTGCATCAAGACCCAACAACAACAGTGGCATTTTCTTACATTCTGCTTCCCTCTGGATGATCAGTGCTCTGTTAATGTTGTCAAATGTTTGCCTCCCCTCCACAAAACCACATTGATCCGTATCTATCAGTTTTGGAATTACTTTTGTCATTTTTTTAGCCGTTATAGTCGCAAACACTTTATAATCATGATTCAGTATTGAACTGGGTGTGTATGAACCTGGATCTGATGGAGATTTACCATGTTTAGGTAGTATGTCCACTACTGCTTTCTTCCAGGATGTTGGTATATGTTCTTCATGTTTCACTATTGCAGTCATTACATTTGGGTAATCTGCTGGCAGGTTGCCCTCAGTCGGCCTGAAAAATAAAGTCCTGGGTCCTGCGTCGGTTGCTGTCTCTTCTTCCATGACGTCAGGGGTATAAAACATGCAGCCAACGCCATTTTATTCAGTCTTTCTTGCCGCGCGGTGCCCGAAGCAGAAGCATTTCGCAAGTGACGGTCATCCGACTCCTGAAATTTTCGCATCCGAGTTCAGAACCAAAGTCTTCAAACTAAAGCTAAGTACCCCGTTGGGGAAACTTTTTCTTGCTCCTTACCGATGTCAGTAAAAGTTAATAATTATATTACTTGTGGGAAGCAAATACCTCATAAGGATTTTCATTTGGACTGTATTCCTTGCCTAGGCCCAGATCACAATGTGCCTTGCTGTCAGTTTTGTGCTAGATTTAACCAACGCACTATTAAGCGTCGGTATATTTTTGCTTCTAAATGTGTTGGTTCAAGATTTAATTATCCTGAAATGTCGTTGGTTAGCAATCCGACTACCAGAGTTCACAAAAAACGCAAAGAAAAAGACAGAGACAGACTGTCGAGGTCCAAAACCGATGACAAAGCTTCTCCTAAGCCAGTCGCCGGTTCGCCAGTACTCAGTGAGGTGCTTTTGCAGCCCCTGATACCCGCTACTTTTGTGTCTCAGGCCTCTACCGAGACCCATACGGAGTCCGGTATGTCGCGGGATTTTCAGAGTATTGTACCCACGGATGTCTGTCCCTTGGATGGGTCCGGAGCCGCTGAGCAGGCACCGGCTTCTGAGGGTGTTTTCAGGCCTCAACATTTTTATATTAAACCAACGCCGGCCTCAAAAACATATTCAGTGTCTAAAAAACTGATGCATGAGCCACGTGCTCAGGCCCCTCCTATGCCTAAAAAACAGATGATCAAAATGGCTGAGGATTTAATTACCTTGATCAGGGGTTCCCAGCCCCCCCGCTAAGAGGCCTAGGCAAGGCACTGATTATGAATCTTTAGATCAGGTTTCCATTTCTTCTGATTCCTCTTCTGATCAGGAATTTTCTTTTCCACCCTATGAGGATTCTGATGCAGAGGAATCCATCCCATCTGCATCTCCTCCTGAGGATTACTCTTTTGGAGAGACTTTGCATACTTTACGGGAACATTTTCATTGGGAGAGTCAGGACTTCTCTGAATCAAAAAAGAGGCTTAGGGATTTCCTTCTTCTTCCTCAGCATAGGCCTTTGGCAATACCTCCTGTATTAGACATTGTTGATGATGTGTTTTCAGAGTCAAGCATGGCTCCTGATTCCCTGCCTCCATCTCCTAGTAAGCCAGACAGATATTACAGGGTTCCTGACTCCCACAAATTTCTATTCAAAAATACTGCTGCTGATCCTGAGACTATTTCTAAGGGTCCCAAGGGTATACAGGCCTCTACAACCAAAAATCCTACCCCCTCTGACAGAGATTCCAGGGCGCTGGATAGATGGGGAAAGAAGGTTTATATGTCTGCAACCTTGGCAATCAGGGCCTTAAACTGCCAGTTTCATATGCTTAAATATCAACAGCATGTTATGGGCTTACTGAAACAGAAAATGATGTTGATTTTTGATTGTGTGGAAAATAAAGAGTTACAGGAATTATTGCATTCAGCTGAACAGGTTGGAAAGCATACTTTGCAATATGGTTTTGATTCCTTGGAGACCTCTTGTAGGGCCGCCGTTACTGGATCTGTGATTAGAAGGCATGCCTGGCTCAAGGAGCAAAATCTGCCTGATCTTGTTAAAGCTAAATTGTTGGATGCCCCTTTGCAGCATGATACTCTGTTTGGTAATAAGGCAGAAGAGGTTTTAAAGAAAATGGAAGACAAAGCTACATCTATGCAAACTGTAAATGAGTTCTTGCAAGTACAGCCACCCAGGTTCAGTAGACACTGGCCTACTAAAAATTGGTCCTTTCCTGTGTCCAACAGAGCCACTCAAGACAAATCCAGGTGCTCAAAAGGCTCCAGATACCAATCACAGGGTTATTACAGGTCAAAGCAATGGGGTGCCTCCACCTCCAAAACTGGAGGAAACGAAGCACAACCCTACAGTAAGCAGTCTCAATGACTTTCCTCTACCATCACCAAGCACTTATCTTTTGGCAGCCCCCTTGGGGGAAAACTAGCATTTCATGCTCAAAATTGGCAGTTAATTACCCAGGACAAGTGGGTATTAAACATAGTATCCGAGGGGTACAGATTTCATTTCCATATTTTTCCAATTCCAAACGGATGGCCGAATCTGCCACAAAACCAGTGGGCAGAGGCCCAGAAACAAGTCATGTCCCTCATGGATATGGGGGCTATTCAGCCGGTACCAGAAAAGGAAAAAGGACAAGATTTTTATTCAAGACTTTTCCTGGTACCCAGAAAAGACAATTCTTGGCATCCAATACTGGACTTATCGATTTTGAACACGTACCTGGACATTCCAAAATTCAAAATGCTGACTTTACAACAGCTACTGCCTATTCTAGGCAGGAATGCTTGGTTAGTAACTCTAGACTTAAAAGAGGAATACCTGCATATCCCAATAAGGGAATCAAGCAGAAGATACCTCCGTTTCAAAGCAGGTTTTTTGCATTACCAATTCTCTACACTGCCCTTTGGCTTATCTGCTGCGCCCAGGGTCTTTACAAAGTGCCTGGCACCAGTAATTGCATTCTGCAGACAAAGAAGCATACAAATTTATCCTTATTTATTTTATTTTATTTTACATTTGTTAACCGGGCTTGTCTGGCTGGATACATGTCCATTTTCAGCAGAGGCCCGAGGAGAAAAGCTCCACTATCAGACTAAGACAATACATGAGGAATACTTTACTAAATAAATCAATCTTTTTTGTAAACAAAACAAAAAACAACAATGTACAAAGACAAAATAGAGTTTGTCTGGACTAATTTAACTAGGTAACAAACAGAGTTCAAACAGAGTACACATTATGTGGCTGAGGAGATAGGCTAATCTGGATGACTGTCTCATTCAAGCAGCGGACAAGGACACTCTTCTTCAACATATGGCATTTGTAAAAAGGCTTCTAGCATGCCTAGGGTACACCATAAATGAAAAGAAATCACAACTGGTACCCTCTCAAATCCTGGGTGCAAGCTTGAATACAACTGCCCAGATGGCTTACCTCATGCCAGACAAGCAAAGGCAACTGACAACATATTTCAAACAAATGGCAACAAAAACCCAGTTATCTGCAAGACAAATTCTGCAGGCTTTGGGGTTCATGGCATCCTGCATTCTACTAATTCCATATGCGAGACTACATATGAGGAAACTTCAATGGTACCTAAAAAGTTTATGGAGTCAACATTGTCACAGTCTGGAAACAATGATTCCGCTCATTTCCTGCCTACAACAGGAGTTTCTTTGGTGGGCAGAGACATGTCACCAAAACAAGGGACTGTCATTCACTCTGCCTCCTGCCACCCAAACCCTAACTACAGATGCCTCAGACTATGCTTGGGGGGCCCACCTGGCAGGGAGATGCATTCAGGGCAAATGGAGCCCAAACCAAATGCATCTGCATATCAACCAGAAAGAGATGCTAGCTGTTCAGAATGCTGTGACAGCCTTCAAGGACTTACTTCATCCAGGACAGCTACTGATAAAGACGGACAACACCGCAGTCATGTGGTACATAAACAAGCAGGGGGGTACACATTCCTACCCCCTTTGCAAACTAGCCATGGCCTTTTGGAACACAGCCTTGACTTACCAAATACATCTTCAAGCTCAATTCCTGCCAGGAAAGCAAAATACTCTGGCAGATGACCTAAGCAGAAATCTTATGGACCTGCACGAATGGAAACTGGATCCACAAATCTTCAGCAGGTTAACACAGAAATGGGGGAGCCCAGGCATAGATCTGTTTGCCTCTCTGCAAAATTATCAGTTGGATAAATTCTGCACAAGAACCCATCACAAAAAAGCATGGAAATTGGATGACCTATCCTTCAGCTGGAAAAACCTATCAGTCTGTGCCTTTCCCCCTCTGTCTCTACTCTCCAAGGACTTACTAAAAGTCAGACAGGAAAAACCAAAAATGATCCTAGTTGCTCCGGACTGGCCTCGCCAGCACTGGTACCCACTACTAAGGAATATGTCTCAACTTGCTCCATGGTACTTGCCTCAAATACCTCATCTACTGCCTCAGCAGAACAATCAAATTCTGCATACTCAGCTCCAAACTCTGAATCTTGCAGCATGGCTGATCAATTAATTATTCAAACAACGCCTCTCAGTAAATCTGTGATGGATGTCATTTTGGAAGCCAGAAGGCCTAGTACTAGAAAATCTTATGCTGATAAATGGAAGAGATTCTGTGCTTGGAATCAAGCACAAGGAACAGACACAGCAAAGCCCAATATTCCTCAGATTTTACAATATTTGACCGAGATGCTTGACAAGGGCCTATCCTTTTCCATCAGTAAAAATCCATGCCTCTGCCATCTCGGCTCATTACAACAAAGAGCCTCCCCTCTTTTCTCATCCTCTGCTTACTTAGAGGGGCCAAAAATTTAAGGCCTCCCAGAAGATCACCAACTCCTGCATGCGACCTCAATTTTGTGCTGGAAAAACTCACCCTGTCTCCTTTTGAACCAGCAGCTACTGCAGATTTAAAATTTCTATCTTGGAAAACAGCTTTTCTCTTGGCAGTCACTTCAGCAAGAAGGGTTTCAGAACTACAGATGTTCATCGTGTTTCACTGTTGCAGTCATTACTCTTGGGTTATCCTGCTGGCAGGCTACCCACAGTCGGCCAGAATTCCAAAGTCTAGGTCCGGCGTCGGTTGCTGTTGCCTCCTCCCTGACGTTAGTGCTCCAGGGGTACAAAAGATACAGCCGACGCCATTTTCTTCAGTCTTTCTTGCCACGCGGTGCCCGAAGCAAAAGCAGTTCGCAAGTGCCGGTCGGCTGACTCCTGAGATTTTCAAATCCGAATTTCAGAACCGAAGTCTTCATTAAAGCTAAGTACCCCATTGGGGAAACTTTTTTCTTGCTCCAGACCTATGTCAGAAAAAGTTAACAATTGTATTTCTTGTGGGAAGCAAATATCTCATAAAGAGTTTCATTCTTACTGTATTCCTTGCCTAGGCCCTGATCACAATGTTGCTAGCTGTCGGTTTTGTACTAGATTTAACCAATGCACTGTCAAGCGTCGGTTCGATTTTGCATTTCATTACTTTGGCCGAAGATTTAATTATATAATGCCATCGGACCAGCCGACAACTGGAGTTTACAAAAAACGCAAGGACAAGGAAAAGGTTAGGCATCCGAGGTCCAAAACCGACGACGAAGCCTCTGCTAGGCCAGTCACCGGTTCGCCGGTTCTCAGTGAGGCGCTTTTGCAGCCCCTGGCGCCCGCTACCTCAGAGCCACAGGCCGCTTCCGACTCCCACGTGGAGCCAACTGGGCCTCTGGATACTCAAGGTATTGGACACTCAGAAATCACTCCCTCAGATGGGTCCAGAGCTGCTGAGCAGGCATTGGCTTCTGAGGGTGTTTTCAGACCTACACAACTATATATTAAGCCATCTTCAGTTTCAAAGACAAAGACTAAAGCAGCTCTAAAGACAAAGAAACAAGTACAGAATTCTCCTACTCAGACTTCCATGCCTAAAAAACAGATGCTCAAAATGGCCGAAGACCTAATTACTTTGATCAGGGGCTCCCATCCCCCTCCTGATAAGAGGCCTAGGCAAGAGACAGAGTATGATTCTTCTGATCAGGTTTCTATTTCCTCTGATTCCTCTTCTGAACAGGATTACTCCATGCTTCCCTATGAGGATTTTGATGCTGAAGAATCCATTCCTTCAGCCTCTCCTCCTGAGGATTATTCTTTTGGGGAAACCCTGCATACCATGAGGGAGCATTTCCACTGGGAGAGCCAAGATTATTCTGAATCTAAGAAAAGGCTCAGAGACTTTCTGCTACTTCCTCAGCACAGACCCCTTGCTATTCCACCTGTTCTAGACATTGTAGATGATGTATTTTCAGAGTCCGGCCTGTCCCCTGACTCTTTACCCCCTGCATCTGCTAAGCCAGACAAATACTACAGGGTCCCAGATTCTCATAAATTCCTGTATAAAAACCCCGCTGCTGACCCAGAAAATATCTCAGGGTCCCAAAGGGGTTGAAGCTTCCACTGCAAAAAACCCTGTCCCCTCTGATAGGGATTCCAGGGCTCTAGACAGATGGGGGAAAAAGTCTATACTTCTGCTACCCTGGCTGTAAGGGCATTAAATTGTCAGTTTCATATGCTTAAATATCAGCAATATTTAATGTCACTGCTTAAACAGAAATTGTTGACAAATACTGAATGTTCAGATAACAAGGAATTGCAGGATTTATTGCATGCAGCTGAACAAGTGGGAAAGCATACTTTGCTATGTGGTTATGATTCACTGGAGGCCGCTTGCAGGGCCGCTGTTACAGGTTCTGTTATTAGAAGGCATGCTTGGTTAAAGGAACAGAATCTGCCTGATCATGTTAAAGCAAAATTATTAGATGCACCATTACAGCATGATATTTTGTTTGGTACTAAAGCAGAAGAGGTGTTGAAAAAAATGGAGGATAAAGCAAAATCCATGCAGACAGTCTAGGATTTCTTACAGGTACAGCCACCCAGGTTTAGCAGAAACTGGCCTTCTAAAAATTGGTCCTTTCCAATGTCAGGCAGACCACAAAGAGGCAGATACAGGTGTCCCAGAGGCAGATCTCAGCCCCAAGGCTCATACAGGCCTAAACAATGGGGAGCACCTACCTCCAAAAGCGGAGAAGACAAATCACAACCCTACAGGAAACAGTCCCAATGACTTTCCTGTAGCAGATCCAAGCACTTTTCTTTTGGCAGCCCCCTTGGGGGGAAAACTAGCACGTTTTTCATCAAATTAGCAAAGGATTACCCAAGACGAATGGGTACTGAACATAGTGTACGAAAACTCCAAAAAGTGAAAAACGGACTGGTTCAGCAAAGCACGGGCTGTTTATTAAACGTAAGCGCTTTCGGCTAAGGTATTCCTCAGCCTTCTTCAGACTAAAACAGTATGTTAATCACAGCAAGACCTTATATATAAAATATGTGCTAATTAAAACAATTAAAATTCAAATCCATTAACCACTTGGCTGACTAAAAGCTTAAATTTTAAAGGGCTAATACCTGTTAACACAAGCAGTTATTTACTTTTCCACTCATTAAACAATATAAAACAAGACAAAACAAAACAACCTATATTTTCTATTTTCTAGATAAACAACAAATAAATAAATAAACTTCAAGTTTGTGAAATATTTCAAACCTATCAAGTGTATCAAATATTTGATCAGTTATTTAATCAAACACACTAAACTAAAATACGCTAGACTAAACTACGGAACTCCTAAGAAAGTATAACAATAAAAATATATATAGATATAAATAAATATAAATGTAAATGTGCATGTGACTTATCCAGTTTAACCAATACATAAGTCACTTGGTAATAGTGACATTTATATCAAAATAGAAAGGAACCAAAAATTATTATTATGACCATTGTTGTATCTATGTACATGAAAAGTATATATATATATATGTATATGTATAGTCCCTTCATACATAATATACATAAAATAATGATAGTTACAATTTGCAAACTCATCTCTTCAATGCTTTTAGTTTGAGAATGCTTTTTATAGAGACACACTCGTTTAAACCTGGGGGTACCTGTGCAAATGTTCTAATTTGCCAAAAAACTTCATGTGCATCCAACATTAATTGCCATGGACCACCCCTAATGTGGGATTTAACCTGGTGAACAACGGAAAACAAAAAGGAATGTTCAGGATGTTCACAAGTTTGCTTTGCCAGTGCATTGGTCAAATCCTTTCTCCCTATGGCATACAGGTGTTCATAGATTCTTTTCTTTAATGACCTCTCCGTTTTACCAATGTAAAAGGAGGGACATTTCTTACACAAGGCCACATACACTACTCCTTTAGTTTCACAATTGTACTTGTCATTAATAAAATAAGTTCTACCATTAATGTTAGTTTTGTTGCCAGGTAGAATATGTTTGCACTGGGGGCACCTACCACATTTAGCCATATCCATGCTGTTCACTATAATTTTAGTTGTGTTCTTTTCAACAAGGTTCTTTAAATTTACCCCTCATCTATATGCGAATGTTGGACAATGTCCCACCACTTTAAACAAAGCCTGGTCCTCCCCTAGAATGCTCCAATTCTTGTAAATGATGTCCCTAATTGTGTGAAACTCTGTACAATATGTAAAGAGAAAATTAATAGGGAACATGATGTCCTTCATGGATGCATCTGCAGTCATAACAAGTGGGTTGTCCTGTCGTCAGGCAGCCCTGCAGTCGGCCGGATTCCAAAGTCCGGGTCCGGCTTCGGCTGATGTCGCACTCCACCCGATGTCATCTCTGTTGGTCTTCGGGTATAAAAGCATCAGCCGACGCCATTTTCCCCAGTCTTTCTTGCCGCGTGGCGCCCGAAGCAGAAGCTGTTCGCAAGTGCCGGTCGGTCGGATCCAGAGATTACTTCTACCGAATACTACTTGAAGACTTCTAAAGCTAAGTACCCGTTGGGGACTCTTTCTTGCCTCAGCCGATGTCAGAAAAAGTTAACAATTGTTTAACCTGTGGGAAACAAATACCTCATAAAGATTTCCACTCTTACTGTCTGCCTTGTTTAGGCCCAGCCCACGACGTAGCAGCCTGTTCGGCCTGTGCCTCTTTCAACCGACGAACGCTTAGGCGTCGGTCGGAGTTTGCAGAACAGTTTTCGGTTCTGTTTTTGCGTACATTATGCCGTCGGATCCTCCAACTACCCCCAAAAACGCAAAGATAAAGACCGACACTCGCGGTCCGCGGTTTCGCCGAAACCACGGTAAAGCAAACCGCGAGTGTCTCGGTTTCGCTGAAACCGAGAAAACTGATCAAAGTACAGCTGAACCTATTCTTACAACTGAGGCCCCTGCTACAACTCTTGAATCGACCTCAGAAATTTTACCCACTACGGTGGTTGACTTATCAGACACCATTCCCTTGGATGTCTCTACCCCAGCACGTGGTGCTGCTAGGCCTCCTGCTGCCATGTCCATTAAGGCCTTCGCCAGGGCTAAAGCAGCCAAGACTTCTAAAACAGTGCCTGTTAAACCCTCCACATCCAGACCCTCTTCTAGTTCTCAAATGCTTTCTTTGGCAGAAGATTTAATTTCTTTAATTAGAGGATCTCAATCTCACCCAGACAGGGCCTCTCAGCCCCCAGAGAAGAGACCTAGGGCAGAGCCCCTGAGCCAGTGTCTTCTGATGATTCTGCTGATGAATCAGACATAACTGACCAGCCTGAGGCTCCCTTCTCCAATTTTGAAGATTCTGATGCTGAAGAATCCATTCCAGCTGCTTCCCCACCAGAAGAATTCTCCTTTGCGGAAACCTTGCATGCCATGCGAGAACAGTTCCAATGGCAGCAACAGGATTTTTCAGACTCCAGCAAAAGACTTAGGACCTTTCTGCACCTCCCACAGCACAGGCCCTTAGCTGTACCTCCTGTTCTCTCTGTGGTGGATGATGCTTTCAATGATGTTTGCTCCGCTCCAGATTCTTACCCCCAGCCCCTGCCAAACCAGACAGATTTTACAGGGTGCCAGATACTCATCACCACCTTTACAAGGCCCCACTTGCAGACCCAGAAACTATATCCCAGGGTCCCAAGGCAGTAGCCGCGACCACAGCTAAAAACCCTATTCCTTCTGAAAGGGAAGCAAGGTCATTAGACAGATGGGGTAAAAAGGTCTACACTTCAGCTACTCTCTCAGCTAGAGCTTTAAACTGTCAGTTTCACATGATACAATACCAAGAGTTTATGCTTGATCAGTTAACTAAAAAACTAACCACCGATGAATCTCTTGATAAGAAATATGTATTAGAGATGGTAAATAACATACAACAGGTTAGCAACCATTCCTTAAAATGTGGCTATGATGCACTGGAGGCTTCATTTAGATCAGCCATGACAGGCACAGTGATAAGAAGGCATGCATGGCTAAAAGAACAAGCTTTACCGGATCATGTTAAAGCTAAGTTGCTAGATGCTCCTATGGACAAGACAAGTTTGTTTGGTACACCTGCCCAGCAGGTTATGAAGAAAATGGAAGAAAAGGCAAAATCTGTTCAAACTGTTAAAGATTTCTTGCAGGTTCAACCCCAAGGTTTAGCAGGAACTGGCCTGCCAAAAATTGGTCCTTTCCTGACTCCACAAAATTTCAAAGGGGCAGGAATAGGCGCTCCAGAGGCAGAAACCAATCCAGAGGAGGTGCCTACAGAGGACGACAGTGGCAAGGTAACAACAGAGGCACAGACACAGCCACTGCCACTACATCAGCACAACCACAGTGACTTAATCCTAAATCCGCCTACCAGGGAACAAATAGCAGCTCCTCTAGGCGGAAAGTTAACCTTATTTTCAAAGAACTGGCACTACATAACAAAAGACAAGTGGATTTTACAAACCATAGATCAAGGTTACGGTTTCACTTCCACACTTTACCAGTCAAAGAGGAATGCCAAACCTACCTCCAAATCAAAAACAGAGGCTCTACGCCAGATAATGGAGTTAGCAAACATGAGAGCTGTGGAAAGAGTGCCAACAGCAGAACAAGGAAAGGGGTTCTACTCCAGACTATTCCTAGTTCCAAGAAAGGAAAAAGTTGGAGACCAATTCTCGACCTGTCCACCTTAAATACATACATCATTGTCCCAAAATTCAAAATGCTGACCCTACAGCAACTTCTTCCCATGCTGGGCAAGGAGTCTTGGCTGGTAACTCTAGATCTCAAGGAGGCATACCTGCACGTCCCCATTCGACCAATCTGCAGAAGATACCTCAGATTTCTTGCAGGATCAGAGCACTATCAATTCTCAGCATTGCCCTTTGGCTTATCTACTGCCCAGAGTATTCACAAAATGCCTGGCATCAGTAATCGCCCATTGCAGACTACAGGGAATTCAAATTTACCCATACCTGGACGACTGCCTGCTACAAGGGACAACAAAAGCAAGCTGACAACAGATTTACAAAGGGTCATTTACTTGCTACAAGGACTGGGATACACAGTCAATTTACAAAAGTCAAGGCTGATACCATCCCAAACAAGGACGTTCTTGGGCGGAATTGGACACAGTACAACAAATGGCATTCCTGACTACAGAAAACAAAAAGAACTTCCTCTTTACTTCTTGGCACTAACAAAACTGAACAAGTTAACAGCAAGAAAAGTTCTGCAGGCCTTGACTTCATGGCATCATGCATAATCTTGGTCCCATTTGCCAGACTACATATGAGGAAACTACAGTGGTACCTAAAGAATTTATGGTCCCAACACAGACACAGTCTAGAAACAGAAATCCCACTAATTCCATGCTTAAAACAGGAGTTCCTATGGTGGGCTCAGGCATGCCAGTCAAACCCAGGCCTACCCTTTCGCAGATGTCAACCAAGCCAGACCATCACAACAGTCGCTTCAGACCTAGGATGGGGGGCCCACATGCTGGACAAATGCGTGCAAGGATTGTGGACACAGGATCAACTTCGCCTGCACATCAATCTAAAAGAAATGCTGGCAGTAAAACTGGCAATCCAAAAGTTCAAACCATTTCTCAAAGAGGGCCAGTTGATGATAAGGACAGACAACACCACAGTCATGTGGTACATCAACAAACAGGGAGGCACTCATTCATACCCCCTATGCAGAATGACCTTGGAGCTGTGGACCCTGGCACTCAGCTACAACATTCAGTTACAGGCAATATTTGTACCGGGGAAAGACAATACTCTAGCAGACATATTAAGCAGAACCACTTCGGATGCCCATGAATGGAAACTGCACCCGGACATCTTCAAGACCATCTCAAAGAAATGGGGAATGCCACAGATAGACCTATTCGCATCACCTCTCAATCACCAGCTCAAAAAATTCTGCACAAGGACATTCCACCCACTAGCATGGAAAGTGGACTCACTCTCCTTCAACTGGAAAGGCCTAACAGCATATGCATTCCCACCTCTTCCTTTGATACACAAGGTACTACTAAAAATCAAGGAAGAACGTCCAAGGATAATCCTGATAGCTCCAAACTGGCCAAGACAGCACTGGTACCCACTACTGAAGAGCATGTCTCGAACAAAATGTGGCCAATACCTCTGATGCCTTTGATGTTAACTCAGAACAACTACAGCATCATACATCCAAACCTAAAACGCTGCAACTGACTGCATGGAACATCACATAACAGCAGCTAATCCAGAACTTTCCCAAAGAGTTAAAGACATTATTCTTGAAGCACGCAGACCTTCAACAAGAAGGAACTATGCTGGAAAATGGAAAAGGTTTGTCATTTGGAGTACGGAAAGAGGAAAAGATGTGTCAAACATAGATATGCCTAACATTCTGGAGTATCTGGCGAACTACTTCATTCAGGCCTGTCCTACTCCTCCATCAAGATACATGCATCAGCTATTTCAGCAGAATACAGCTTTGATCCACCTGTTTTTCGCACCCTTTGCTCAGGCAGTTCCTCAGAGGAATCAAGAATGTAAAACCTCCAAGGAAACCACCATTACCAGCTTGGGATTTAAACTTTGTGCTAGAAAAGTTGACACTATCACCCTTTGAACCAGCAGCAACAGCAGACCTACAACACCTGTCATGGAAAACTGCTTTCCTACTGGCAATAACTTCAGCAAGGAGGGTTTCAGAACTACAGGCCTTAATGGCAGTGCAACCCTTCCTAATCTTCCACCAAGATAGAGTGTCCATGAGGACTAATCCTACATTTATGCCCAAGGTGGTATCCAGAGTGTCTTTGAACCAGGCAATCCACCTACCTACCTTCTTCCCCAACCCACAAAACAGAGGGGAAAGAATACTGCATACCTTGGATGTACATAGACAGCTACGCTACTACTTGGACAGAACAAAAAACAGCAGAAAGACTGACCAACTTTTGTAGCCTATGCAACAGGAAGGGAAGGAAAAGCTATTTCCAAACAGACAATCTCCAAATGGATAGGAAACTGCATACGATACTGTTACTCCTTCCATGGAAAACCAATTCCACAGAACATAAGACCTCATTCTACAAGGGCAACAGCCACTACCACAGCCTTCTTACGAGGAGTGGCAACCAAAGACATTATTGAGGCGGCTACTTGGACCTCCGTGCATACATTTGCCAAGCATTATAATTTTCCTCTATATTCCAGATCCCGAGCAGGGTTTGCCACTGCTGTACTGCAAGGGATCCTAAACACACCATAATCTACTTTTATCCTCCTCCCCTTGTTGGCTATGGTATTCTACCCACTTGTTATGACTGCAGATGCATCCATGAAGGACATAGTACAGTTTTGTACCTACCATAAATGTAGATGTCCGAACTGGATAGCATCTGCAGTCAGGATTACCCTCCCTCCTTCCCCTCTGTGGTACTCCTAGGGTGTTTACCCTCCTAATAGCTAGCTGTTGGGGGGGAGTCTTTTATGGTGTATTGGTTTGTATATATGTACATATATGCTTATTGTTGTGTTTACCTCTATCTATTTGGAAACATTGGCATCTATCCAAATTTTTAGCCTGCAAGAGGGCTACTGGCATCTGGGGCAAGAAACACTGAGGAAAATGGCGTCGGCTGATGCTTTTATACCCGAAGACCAACAGAGATGACGTCGGGTGGAGTGCGACATCAGCCGAAGCCGGACCCGGACTTTGGAATCCGGCCGACTGCAGGGCTGCCTGACGACAGGACAACCCACTTGTTATGACTGCAGATGCTATCCAGTTCGGACATCTACATTTATGGTAGGTACAAAACTGTACTTTCCCTGTATTGGCCTTTTGTTTTGCTTGTAATGTTCCCCCTGCCAGAAGGGGTCTAAAGTGCCCTGTTTCTCTTTTAATCTGTACTTCCAACATAATATCTTTTACTAAAGAGTCTGGATACCCTCTCATGGAGAACATTTTACATAAGTTTTCACATTCGCTAATAAAATCATATCTTTCAGAAACCATTCTTGCCGCTCTGACAAATTGCTCTTTCACCACACTTCTCTTTTGGTGAAAGGGATGGCTACTAGAAAAATGGAGGTAAGAGTTTGAATAAGTGGGCTTTCTGTAGATCATGGATTTAAATTTGTTATTATTCTTATCCTTACTTAATTTAACATCCAAGAAATTAATCTCATCTACCCCTACACTGTAAGTAAATTGAAGAAAATTAGACATTTTCGAAATGCTGTCAATAAATTCAGGTATCTCTTCTAGTTGCCCTTTCCAAAAGAAACACATGTCATCTTGATATCGAAAGTACCAAGTGACATTTTGTTGATACATCTCATTTTGAAACAGCCATTCTCGTTCCCAGTATGCCAAAACACTGTTTGCAAAGCTACACCCGCAAGGAGACCCCATGGCTATTCCCGTTTTTTTGAAGAAAAAACTGATCCTTAAATACCAAAAAGTTGTTTGATAACACCAAATCCAAAAGAATTTCTACCAGATACATTTGCTCATTGGTTGCCTTTTTAAACAACATAACATTTTTTGTCCACTCAATTCCCAACTGGTGAGGAATTACTGTGTACAAATCCTTGATATCCACAACCAGAAAAATAAGGCCTGGTTCATACTCAATCTTGTTAATATGTTCCAAAAAGCCCCAGAGATCCTTGCAAATTTGTACTTCATCCTTTAATAGGGGTTTAAGAATACCATCCACAAATTTGGCAAACGCATAAGTGATGGATCCCCTTCCATCCACAATTGGTCTGAAAGGGGGGTCGATCAAATCCTTATGAATTTTTGGAGTGCCAAACAAGGTTGGGATTCTGGGGGCTGGCATGGTCAAATAGTGTAAGATATCACAATCAATGCTACCTTCTAGGAACAAATCATCTAGTACACCCCTAATTTTTCTATAGGCTACATGTACTTCGTTAAGGCTCGACTTCAAATAAGTTCCTGATTCTAGGTGTTCAAACATCTTACTGTCATAAAAATATTCGTCCATGAAAACAAGACCCCCTCCCTTATCGGGCATCATGACTCTTATTTTACATTCATTAAGGAGGGAAATGAAATCTAACTCATTCTTAGAAACATTATTTTTCATTATTTTAGAACACACATTTGAGTTAACCATTGACCTTAAATTTATCTCGCACAACTTTTCAAAAATACTTAAAACTCCATATAATGGGGGATTAAAAATGCTTGAAACTTTATAGGTGTTAAGTAGTGTTTTTGGCAAATTAGAACATTTGCACAGGTACCCCCAGGTTTAAACGAGTATGTCTCTATAAAAAGCATTCTCAAACTAAAAGCATTGAAGAGATGAGTTTGCAAATTGTAACTATCATTATTTTTATGTATATTATGTATGAAGGGAATATACATATACATATCTATCTATATATATATATATATATATATCTATATATATATATCTATCTATATATATATATATATATATATATATATATATATATATATATATATATATATATATATATATACTTTTCATGTACATAGATACAACAATGGTTATAATAATAATTTTTGGTTCCTTTCTATTTTGATATAAATGTCACTATTACCAAGTGACTTATGTATTGGTTAAACTGGATAAGTCACATGCACATTTACATTTATATTTATTTATATCTATATATATTTTTTATTGTTATACTTTCTTAGGAGTTCCGTATTTTAGTCTAGCGTATTTTAGTTTAGTGTGTTTGATTAAATAACTGATCAAATATTTGATACACTTGATAAGTTTGAAATATTTCACAAACTTGAAGTTTATTTATTTATTTGTTGTTTATCTAGAAAATAGAAAATATAGGTTGTTTTGTTTTGTCTTGTTTTATATTGTTTAATGAGTGGAAAAGTAAATAACTGCTTGTGTTAACAGGTATTAGCCCTTTAAAATTTAAGCTTTTAGTCAGCCAATTGGTTAATGAATTTGAATTTTAATTGTTTTAATTAGCACATATTTTATATATAAGGTCTTGCTGTGATTAACATACTGTTTTAGTCTGAAGAAGGCTGAGGAATACCTTAGCCGAAAGCGCTTACGTTTAATAAACAGCCCGTGCTTTGCTGAACCAGTCCGTTTTTCACTTTTTGGAGTTTTCGTGGTTTATCTTTATTAGTGTATTTTACTGAACATAGTGTCCCAAGGCTACAGGTTCCAGTTTCACACTCTACCAAGGCCAAAAGGTATGCTAGACCTGCCACACAATCAATGGGCAGAGGCACAAAAACAAATTACAGCCCTCATGGACATGAGGGCCATTCAGCAAGTACCACAACAAGAGCAGGGGCAAGGATTTTACTCCAGACTTTTCCTAGTAACCAGAAAGAACAAAACCTGGAGACCAATACTGGACCTGTGTATACTAAATACGTTTCTGGAAGTTCCAAAATTCAAGATGTTGACTCTACAGCAGCTACTGCCCATGCTGGGCAAGAAAGCTTGGCTCGTAACTTTGGACCTAAAAGAGGCATACCTGCATGTCCCAATCAGACAATCTTGCAGAAGATACCTCAGATTCATAGATGGCTCAATGCATTACCAATTCTCTGCACTGCCCTTTGGCTTATCTACTGCTCCCAGGGTCTTCACAAAATGCCTGGCACCAGTAATTGCGTTTTGCAGACAAAAAGGAATTCAAATATATCCCTACTTGGACGACTGCCTTATTCAAGCAGTGAACAAAGACATTCTTCTAAAGCATCTGGCATTTGTAAAAAGATTACTAATTGGCCTAGGGTACACAGTGAACGAAAATAAATCAAAACTAGTGCCCTCTCAAGAGATAATATTCCTGGGTGCAAGCCTAAATACAACTGCCCAGATGGCTTATCTTACTCCAGACAAACAAAAGCAACTGACTACTTACTTCAAGAATTTGGCAACAAAAACCCACTTATCTGCAAGGAAAATCCTGCAGGCCTTGGGTTTCATGGCATCCTGCATTCTACTAATTCCATATGCCAGACTGCATATGAGGAAACTACAATGGTATCTAAAAAGTGTTTGGACTCAGCATTGCCACAGCCTGGAGACAGTAATTGTACTCATTCCCTGCCTGCAACAGGAGTTTCGATGGTGGGCAGAAGCCTGTCACCACAACAAGGGTCTGCCATTCAGTTTACCCACAGCCAGACAGACACTGACAACGGATGCATCAGATTATGCCTGGGGGGCCCATATGGCAGGAAAATGTATTCAGGGCACATGGCCTGCAAACCAGATGCATCTTCACATCAATCAAAAAGAGATGCTAGCTGTTCAAAATGCCCTGACAGCTTTCAAGTACCTGCTTCATCCAGGACAGTTACTGATAAAGACAGACAACATTACGGTCATGTGGTACATAAACAAGCAGGGAGATACACATTCCTACCCCCTCTGTAGACAAGCAATGACCTTATGGGACACAGCATTGGCTTTTCAAGTTCACCTGCAAGCACAATTCCTGCCAGGAAAAACAAGTACTCTGGCAGACGAACTAAGCAGAAATCTCATGGATCCCACGAATGGAAACTGGATCCACAAGTCTTCAGCATGATAATAAGGAAATGGGGATGCCCAGACATAGATCTATTTGCCTCCCCTCACAACTGCCAATTGCAGAGATTTTGCGCAAGGATTTATCACAAGCAAGCATGGAAAGGTCTAACAGTATATGCTTTTCCCCCACTGCCTCTCCTTCCCAGGGTACTCCTAAAGGTCAGACAAGAGAAGCCAAAAATTATACTGATTGCACCCGACTGGTCACACCAGCACTGGTACCCAATCCTAAAGAGCTTGTCTCAAGGTTCAGCATGGATATTGCCTCAAACCTCTCACTTGCTGACCCAACAAAACAATCACATCCTGCACGGCCAACTCAGGACCTTAAATCTGGCAGCATGGCAGATAATGTAGCCATTCAGAGCACTCCTCTTTCAAAAGCTGTTATGGATGTTATCTTGGAGGCCAGGAGGCCCAGTACCAGAAAACCTTATGCAGAAAACTGGAAGAGATTCTGTGCTTGGAACCAGGGACAAGGCATTCACATGGGTGTACCAAATATCCCTCAGATTTTACAATACCTAACTGAGATGCTGAACAAAGGCCTTTCTTTCTCATCCATTAAGATTCATGCCTCTGCCATTTCAGCCCATTACAATACAGAACCACCTATCTTTTCTCATCTTTTAATAAGGCAGTACCTTAGAGGGACCAAAAACATTAGGCCTCCAAGGAGAGCACCAATTCCGGCCTGGGACCTCAATTATGTTTTGGAAAAACTCACACTGCCTCCTTTCGAGCCAGCATCAACAGCAGATATAAAATTCTTGTCCTGGAAAACAGCTCTGCTCCTAGCAATAACCTCTGCAAGGTGAGTCTCGGAGTTACAAGCACTCATGGCTGTGGAACCTTTCGTCATTTTTCATCCAGACAGGGTTTCTCTGAGGACAAACCCTACATTTATGCCTAAAATGGTGTCCAGTGTGGCCATCAGCCAAACCATTCACTTGCCAACCTTTTATCCTAATCCACAGAACAAGGGTGAGAAAATTCTGCATTCTTTGGACATACACAGGCAGTTACGATTCTACTTGAACAGAACTAAAGCTTTCAGAAAGACTGAGCAACTTTTAGTGTCATATGCTGCAGGATCACAAGGAAAGGCTATCTCAAAACAGGCTATTTCTAAATGGATAGGCCATTGCATCTGTTTCTGCTATTTTTAACATGGCAAATCAGTGCCTAAGGGCATTAGGCCTCATTCCACCAGAGCAGCAGCCACTTCAGCAGCCTTCCTCAGAGGAGTACCAACCAAAGATATCTTAGAGGCTGCAACTTGGAGTTCAGTGCACACCTTCACAAAGCACTGCCACTTACCTCTTTACTCTAAGTCCAGAGCAGGCTTTGCCACTGCAGTTCTGCAGGGCCTCATAACCTCTCCTAATCCTGTTTAGCCCAGCCACCCTTCCTCAGCTTTGGGATTCAACCCAAGAGTAATGACTGAAACAGTGAAACACAATGAACATAGTACAGTTGTGTAGCTACCATAAATGTAGATGTTCGAGTGTATTCACTGTTGCAGTCCAGGTTACCCAACCACCATCCCCCTTTTCTTTGCTGGGACTTATCTGCACTTCTCTATCCTATACAACCTATTTGGTGTATTTGCTTGTAGATGAAGGACATGTTATTTTTGTGCATGCATTTTTATTGGCATATTTTTCAGCCTACCAATTTGGGGGCACCTGACATCTGGGGCAAGAAAAACTGAAGAAAATGGCGTTGGCTGCATCTTTTGTACCCCTGGTGCACTGACGTCAGGGAGGAGGCAGCAGCAACCGACGCCGGACCTAGACTTTGGAATTCTGGCCGACTGCAGGTAGCCTGCCGGCAGGATAACCCAAGAGTAATGACTGCAACAGTGAATACACTCGAACATCTACATTTATTGTAGGTACACAACTGTACTGCTCTCATGGCAGTGGAGCCTTTTATTATATTTTACCCGGACAGGGTGTCCCTCAGGACCAATCCTTCTTTTATGCCTAAGGTGGTATCCAGTGTGGCTCTTAACCAGACCATTCACCTGCCAATACTTTACCCAAATCCGCAGAACAGGGGGGAGCGGATTCTGCATTCATTGGATGTACACAGATAACTAAGATTCTACTTAAACAGGACCAAATCTCTAAGAAAGTCTGAGCAACTACTGGTAGCATTCGCTGCAGGGTCAGAGGGGAAGGCTATATCAAAGCAGACTATTTCTAAGTGAATAAGCCACTGCATTCGTTTCTGCTACTTGCATCATGGTAAACCTGTGCCCAAGGGGATCAGATCACATTCCACCAGGGCTGCCTCCACTTCAGCAGCTTTTCTCAGAGGGGTTTCAACCAAAGACATTCTAGAAGCTGCTACTTGGAGCTCTGTTCATACCTTCACAAACCATTATCATTTGCCTCTCTTCTCCAAATCCAGGGCAGGCTTTGCCACTGCAGTTCTGCAGGGCCTTATAGCCACTCCTAATGATGTTTAGTTCCCTCCTCCCATCCATAGCTTTGGGATTCTACCCAAATTTAATGATTGCAACAGTGAAACACGAAGAACATAGTACAGTTGCGTACACTTACCATAAATGTAGATGTTCGAGTGTATTCACTGTTGCAGTCTGGGTTACCCACCCGCCATCCCCCTTTCTATACCTTTTTTCCTTCACTATATCCAAAAGCCTTTGTGGTTTATTTGCTTTTAGCTGAAGGTAAAGTTTATGTTTCTAAAAGTGCAATTATTTATTTACTGTTTATTTATATATATATATATTTTTGCTCCCCATTTGGGGGGCACCTGATATCTGGGGAAAGAAAAACTGAATAAAATGGCATCGGCTGCATATTTTATACCCCTGACAACCTGACGTCATGGAAGAAGAGACAGCAACAGACACAGGACCCAAGACTTTGTTATTCAGTCTGACTGAGGGCAACTTGCCAGCAGATTACCCAAATGTAATGACTGCAACAGTGAATACACTCGAACATCTACATTTATGGTAAGTGTACACAACTGTACTTTCTCCTCCTCTTAAAATACTGTTAAACAAATTCTAGAACTTTTATCAGTTTTTACCCTCTTTGCTTCCAAACTTCCACACGAATGCCATCTATTCCTGGGGACTTTGTAGATTGGTAATACATCACCATTTTTTATCTCATCTCCTCCTATCCTAACTGTTAGTAATTGAGCCTCCTGTACCTGTAACCTTGACATATTTAATTCTTCAGTAAACATTTTCATTTATACCTCTTCTTGATTTCAATATTTCTCTGCTTTATAAAGACTTTTTCTTAAGAGTTTCCAAAATATTTCTAATAGTTCTACAGGATCCCTTGTTATATCTTCCCTGTTAGAGGCTCCCAAAGCTTGTTGACAGCCCTTTCTACTTTCTGTTGCCTGAGTCGTTGTGCTAAAAGTTTTTGTGCTCTAGAGTTATTATCAAAAAACAGTTGCTTAACAGCAGTTCCTTCTAAACTCATGCATATTATTGAGGTAATCCCTTATTTTCTGTTTAGCATTCTACAGTTGCTCCTTTGCTTGTTCTGTGAGATTCTCCCTATTTTGCAATAGTTTAATATTTGTCAGTCCCTCTAAATAATTCTTGTTACTTTTTAACGATGTCTCCCTTTTTTTTATTTCCACCCTGTTTTTAAATTCCACTTTAATTTTATCCCATTCCCTAGCTATTTTTTCAGAAGAAGTTTCTATCTTCTCTAATAGCTCCTAAATAATTTCCATTAGCCATTCCTTAAATTCCTCTCTTTTCAACAGATAGGTGGGAAAGTGCCAGCGTCTCATTTTTATTTTGTTACCCCGTGTTTTTATTATAGTTATTATTGGCGCATGATCTGAAATTATTAGGTTCATATCAAGACCTTCAATTAAATGCACTTGTTCTTGTGAAATGAAAATTCTGTCTAGCCTAGCCCATTTTTGTATCTTGGGGAATAATATTTAAATTCACTTGAAGCTCTTAGTACTGAAATCACATCTTCCATGTCAAAGATTTTCATAAATTTCTTTAAAAATCTGCCTTCCTTTGTTATATTTTCCCTTTTGGGACTCCCAGACACATCTTCAGTTTTGCAAGTCAAATTCCAGTCCGCACCAGTAAGTAATATTCCTTGCTGAAAGCTGAATAATTCTCCCAGAATTTTCTTAAGCTGTATTGTAGCAATTTTTGGATGAATATAAATACATGCTAGTTTAGTCCTCCTTCATTGGCAGTAGCCCCTACATATCTACCATTGTTGTGTTTTTTTATCCTTGTTTATTACTATTAGAGCTCCTCTTGCAATTAATATGAGTACTCCTCTCTGCCTTTGCCCCAGGTGTTTCATTGAGTAACCATCCTGAAACAGGGGTGTAGCTAGGATTTTCAAATTTGTACTCACAGCTCTCAAACTGCTACCCCCCTCCCCAGCCAAGCTACGGCCATTCTCGTAATTCACGGTTCGCTCTTTTAGTGTCGATGAAGAGGCATTCACTGTAATGCCTCTTCAATAATATAATATAAATTCACTCAAACTCAGTTCCTTGAATTGAAAATTAACCTGAAATGTCAGTTCTTTGAAAAATGCAGCATGGTAGTTGGGGTAGAGAATTTATGCTTTTGTTTTCTGTAACTAAGGTACAGGTTTTGAGCTTGAGTAAATTACTAACCACCTGCAACCACTAACTAGGATGTTTCATTCACACACACACCCCTACCTACCTCTTAGTGCAAGAAATATGGACAAAGCCTAAAATAAACAGGGACAGATATTAAATAATGCTCTCGTGAACTTAGAAAGTTGCTAGAACAGGATTTGTGCTAGTATGAATTTTTCTAAAGGACATGAAGTCAGAAACTCAAATGTCTGTCATTATTTAGCAACTTCAGCCTTCAATGATTTTCTAGAAAATCACAAAATTTATGAGGAACAGACAAAAAATATGGGGCAAAAATCTGGACATTCTGCAAAATTTGGACAGTTGAGAGGTATGCTACCACACCTCTCAACCTCTTAGAGCAACAAACTCATAAATAAAACTGAGGCAAAGGCCCAAAAATAAGGACATTTTTTTTAAATATTGCTCTTATAAACTTAGAAAAGATAATAGAATAGTAGTAGGTCTTGCATTAGTATGAATTTTCTGAAGGGTATGAAATCTGAAACTCAAATGTCTGCCATTATTTTCTAACTTCAGTCTTTAACAATTTGCCACTAATTTGCCAGAAAACTGCAATTTTATGAACAACGGACCAAAAATGTGATGCAAAAATATAATATTGCCAGACAATACAGCTGGGAACCTGTCAAAGAAGGGACACCATTTTAATATGAGCACAGTTAACTTAGAGCAGCTAACAAAATTAGAGAATCGACATGCATTTCTGAAATAAAAGTAATGTATAACTCTGATCATTACAGTTATTTATAAAAGTAAACCCTCCACGTTTTCTTCCAAAATTGCTGTTTTGCGGAGAGATTATTAGGGGGAGAGCAACATTTTGAGCCAAAATTGGGGACAGTTGAGAGGTTTGGATATTCCTAATTCTATAAAGCGATTTATTTGCAAATACCTCTCAACCTCTTAATGCAGGAAATCTGGACAAGGCCAAATATATTGGGAGAACATACAAACAGTACTAAAAATTGACCCTGTATAAACTTAAGACAGTTGATAGAATATCAGATCTTGCTTTAGCATGCATTTTTCTGAAGCTTATGACGTCTGAAACTTAACGTCGGTCATTATTTAGTGACATCATTCCTAAATGATTTGCCAGAAAAGTTTTATTTTGCATTTTACAGCACAAACACTAATAAATATCTGCTAAACAAAGCAATGCAGTCTCACAATGAAACTAGACTTAGCATTAAAACTTCTCTGCCCTTGAAACTCACATTCATTGAGACAGCATTGAAACCCACATTCAAAGAAAATACATTTTGCCAGTAGCAGATAAAGTAACTTTGGGCTGTTTTCAAATCATAGGCCCCTTGCACATGAAACATACACATGCTCTTTGATACACCTTCCATCATAAAAGTCTACTCAAACTTCTACAGTCCACCAGTATCAGTAAATATGCACAATCTCTGAACTAGTAAAAGCCATCTACATAATTCCACATTAGAGAAATCTGTAACTAATGAAGAGGCTGCTGCTAGCAAACAACTTTATATTTCATGGTTTCATCTACAAATAATGTGCCTGTTGCCCTTGAGGAATAAATTGCCTATGTTGCATTAAAAACAATGATACGCTAGTAATATTGCAATAGGGAATGGATGGCAAACTGATAACAGGTTCATAGGTGCTACTAGATATCTTCGCCAAAACGGACTACAGCATCCACCCACCTTTACAACACAGTACAGTATCAGCAATGCATCTACCTACTGTGGGAGAAGAACCCACAGCCTTCTGCATCAAAAGCAAGTACACTACCTGTTGTGCTGTTAACAGTACAAGCAGACTCAGCATAAGCAGCACTAAACTTAAGTTCCCCTGCAGCTCTCAGCTCCTTGTAAAATGTCGACACTCAGCTGTATCTCTGAACTTTGCAGCACAAGAAATCTGGAAAAAGCCAACATTTATTGGGGGGGGGGGGCAAAAGCCCAAAAAACAGGGACACATTTTAAACATTGCTTGTATAATTTTGGAAAGTTACTAGAATAAAATGCTGCATTATCACCATGCATGTCTTGAACCCAGAACCATATGCACTATAGTCAGTGCAACATACCACTATGCTAAATCAGCAGTTTGAAAAATAGGAAGACAAACTTAATGACTATCATTTAGATAGCTCTCAAATTCTTAGCACAAAAAACCTGGACAGACAAAGCCAATAATGAGGGAATACAAGTTCAGTTCTCACTTCACACCTTAGCACAAACAACCTGGACAAACAACAAAAACAATAATGGGAGAAATACAACTTCAGTTCTCAGTTCTCACCATAGCTCACAACCATTAGAAAAGCAAATCTGAACAAAGTTCAGAAATGGTGGTGGTTAGGGACTTTAGGCTCTTCTTACCCTGAAGCAAAGGTACAGGGTTTGAGCCTGAACACCTATAACCTGCAGGTGTATTATGTGGGGGGCATTTACAGACACACACACACACACACACACACACACCTCAGCGCTTGCATACACTTACTTCACATCAATTGATTGCACTCAGCGCTTACATACACTTACTTCAATTGATTGCGATAATCCTATACTTCAATCCGTTTGCTTGTTTCCCGCTCACACACTTCAGTTGATTGCCTTACACACACACCCTTCCACCTCAGCGCTTGCATACACTTACTTCACATCAATTGATTGCACTCAGCGCTTGCATACACTTACTTCAATTGATTGCGATAATCCTATACTTCAATCCGTTTGCTTGATGTTCTTCGTTCCCCATTGCTGCAGTCCTTACTATTGGGTATAGTCCGCGTCCAGTCGGCCCGAATACCAGAGTATAAGGCTGACGTCGGTCAGAGCGCATTAGACTGACGTCAGTACGTCAGGGTACTAATGCGCATGACCGACGTCATATCCTCAGTCTTTTTTGCCGCATGGTCCGATGCAGAAGCAGTTTTGCGAGTGCAGGTTGGCGTTCTGAAATATTTCCGAAACCGGAGTTTCAGACCGAAACAGAGTTGGCTAAGTACCCCGTTGGGGAACATTTTGGTTTTTTCTTGCCTCAGTATTTAACCGGATGTCAGAAAAGTGAATAACTGTATTTCTTGTGGGAAACAGATACCTCATAGGGATTACCATACCTTGTGTATACCTTGTTTAGGGCCTGAGCACGACGTTGTTGGTTGCCGCTCTTGTGCTAGATTTAACAAACGCACTATTAAGAGGAGGTTAGACTGTGCCAGGTTAGTGTTTGGGAAGCGTTGCAATTATAAAATGCCGTCGGATGCTCCGACGCCCGCTTCGCCCAAGAAGCGCAAGGACAAAACAGTGAAGCCTAGGGTTGATGAACCGCAGTCCCGGACGTCGGTTCTTTAGAAGGCTCAGTGGAGCCAGAGGTTTTGCCAGGAGTTTCCATGGAGTCTCAGGCAGAAACTTTACTGTTACAGGATGTGCCTTCTCAGGAGGTAGGCCAGGCTGAGGGGCTTCTCAGGTAACTGTTCTTCCCTCTCTTCCCAAGGTAGTTAGAGCCTCTCCTTCTGTTGCCAAAACTTCTTTGAGAGGTAGGCCAAGTTCAGCTTCAGTGGGGGCTTCTCCTAGCATTTCGGGTTCTGTACCTAAGAAACATATGCTTAAAATGGCAGAAGATTTGATTACTATGATTAGAGGTTCTATGCCCCCGCCTGATAAGAGGCCTAGGGTGGAACCGGAGTTTGATAGTTTTGAACAGTGTTCAGAGGCTTCAGAGTCTTCTGCGGAAGACTTGCAGGAGTATCCTCCTTATTCTGATTCTGATGTGGATGATTCCACTCCTACAGCTTCTCCTCCTGAGGATTTCTCATTTTCAGAGACTCTGCACTCCATGAGGGAGCACTTTAAATGGGAAGGCCAGGATTACTCTGATTCCAGGAAAAGGCTTAGGGAATTCTTGTTTTTACCCCAGCATAGGCCCTTAGCTATTCCTCCTGTGTTGAATGTGGTGGAAGATGTTTTGCAGAGGCTTCCCTGAACCCTGACTCTTTGCCTCCTGCTCCTGTTAAGCCTGATAGGTATTATAGGGTGCCCGAAGCTCATAAGTATTTGTTTAAGAGTCCTAGGGCGGACCCAGAAACTATTTCTCAAGGGCCTAAAGGTGTTAAGGCTTCTGTAGTTAAAAATCCTGTTCCCACTGATAAAGAGGCAAGGGCTTTGGATAGGTGGGGAAAGAAAGTGTATACTTCTTCCACTCTAGCCATGAGAGCGTTGAATTGTCAGTTTCACATGCTAAAATATCAGAATTATCTCCTTTCACAATTAAAATCTAAGGTGGATGCTTTGGCGGAAGGTATTGAGTGTAAAGAGTTGCTGGACTTGGTTCATGTGTCTGAACAAGTGGGTAAGCATTCTTTGCAATGTGGTTTTGATGCTGTACAGGCCTCCTCGAGGGTGGCTGCTACTAGTTCTGTTCTTCGCAGGCATGCCTGGTTGAAGGATCAGAATTTAGCTGAGCATGTTAAGACAAGGATTTTGGATGCTCCTTTCCAGTCTGATGTGTTGTTTGGATCGCCTGTGGAAGCAGTTTTAAAGAAAATGGAGGACAAAGCTAAGTCTATGCAAACTGTTAAAGATTTTTGCAGGTGCAGCCACCAAGTTTAGTAGAAATTGGCCTGCTAAGGGGTGGACATATCCTGCTTATGATTCCCAGTCTAGGGGTAGGTCTAGACGTGGTAGGGGCAGGGCTCAAGGTTCTTTTAGGCCTAGATCAGGAAGTTCACCTGCTCAGACTTCTGGTGAGGGCAGGGGTCAGTCCTTTCGTAAACAGACCCAATGACCTGTCTTTTCAGCTGCCAGTAGATTCTCGTCTGGCAGCTCCTTTGGGAGGAAGACTGTCTCTTTTCAAAGAAAATTGGGATTTAATTACTCAAGACAAATGGGTGTTGGATATCATTCACCACGGTTACAGATTTTATTTCCATACAATGCCCCTTTCAAAGGCATGCCAGACGTTCCTCCTCCACAAAGAAAAGAGGCTCACAAGCAAGTTTCTCAGTTACTCCAGATGGGGCCATTCAGCCAGTCCCTGTATCAGAAAGGGGCCTAGGATTTTATTCTCGCCTGTTCCTAGTACCAAAGAAGGGGAACACGTGGAGACCAATTTTGGATTTATCTCTCCTCAACACTTTTCTGGACATTCCCAAGTTCAAGATGTTGACGTTACAACAGCTTTTACCTCTGCTGGGCAAAGATCACTGGATGGTAACTTTAGATCTCAAGGAAGCTTACCTTCATGTGCCTATAAGGCTAAGTTGCAGGAAGTATCTGCGGTTTCGAGCTGGAAATTCTCATTATCAGTTCTCTGCATTGCCCTTTGGCTTATCTACTGCCCAGAGTATTCACAAAGGTTCTGGCTCCAGTGATAGCTTACTTCAGGCTTCAAGGAATTCAAATCTATCCTTACTTGGGCGACTGCCTGATTTTGGCTCAAGAAAAGAAGACCTTCTACAGCATCTGGAATATGTTATAGCAGTGCTAAGATGCCTAGGGTATTCTGTGAACGAAATAAAGTCCAGTCTAGTACCCTCTCAAGACATGTGCTTTCTGGGTGTGAGACTGAATACAGCAGCCCAGATGGCCTTTTTAACCCCGGACAAACAAAAGAGTCTATCACTTTACTTCCATCAACTATCTCATCAGTCCGTGCTGACTGCAAGGACAGTCCTTCAAGCATTAGGGTTCATGGCATCTTGTATTCTGGTGCTTCCCAATGCCAAACTGCATATGAGGAAGCTACAATGGTATCTCAAAATGTATGGACACAGCACTGCCAGGATTTGGACACTGTCATTCAAATAATACCTTGCCTTCAAAAAGAATTTTTGTGGTGGGCTCAGGAATGTCACCTAAACAAGGGACTCTCTGTGACCCGGCCAGAGGCGAGTCAGATTTTAACGACAGATGCCTCGGACATTGCTTGGGGAGCTCATCTAAATGGAAAGTGGATACAAGACAAGTGGCCTGCCAGACTACAGCATCTACATATCAACATGAAGGAGATGTTAGCAGTCCAGTTTGCATTAATGGCTTTCAAGGAGTTACTTCTTCCAGGGCAGGTGTTGATTCTAACAGACAACACAACTGTCATGTGGTACATCAACAAGCAAGGGGAACACATTCTTATCCTCTATGCAGGCAAGCAATGATTTTATGGGAGACTGCGCTAAGCTTGCAACTAACTCTTCAGGCAAGGTTTCTGCCGGGAGCACAGAACTCCTTAGCAGATGTGTTAAGCAGACAAATCATGGATCCCCACGAGTGGAAACTGGATCTTCATGTATTTCAAAATTGACAGTGTCATGGGGAACTCCAGACATAGATCTGTTCGCTTCTCCACTAAACCACCAGCTGCCACAGTATTGCACAAAGGGGTTTCATCACACAGCTTGGAAAGTGGATGCTCTGTCTTTCAGTTGGAAAAACCTTCATGTGTATGCCTTTCCTCCTCTGCCTCTTCTTCCAAAGGTACTATTAAAGGTCAGACAAGACAGGCCAAGGATGATTTTGATAGCTCCAGATTGGCCTCGGCAACACTGGTACCCACTACTACGGAGTCTGGTAAGGAAGCCTCCATGGCCTTTACCTCTGATTCCTCATCTGTTATCTCAGAAGGATGGTCATCTGCTCAATGTCAAGCTTCACTCTCTTCATCTAACAGCCTGGCATATTCTGTGTTGAAACACAGCAGGTCTCAACTTCCTCAACAAGTTTTAAATGTGATTATGGAAGCTAGAAGACCTAGTACAAGGAAAGTGTACGCAGAAAAATGGAAGAGATTTTTATTTTGGAGTACAGCAAAGAATTTGCAGGTTTCTGAGCCTAATTTGAGTGTGGCTCTTCAATATCTTACTGAGTTATTGGACAAAGGTTTGTCCTTCTCTTCCATTAAGATTCATGCTGCAGCAATTTCAGCTCACTATGATTGTGACCCACCATTGTTTTCGCATCCTTTGTTCAAGCAGTTTCTTAGAGGGGCAAAGAATATAAGACCCCCGTAGAGCTCCTACTCCTGCTTGGGATCTCAATTTTGTGTTGGAAAAACTTACTCTACAACCTTTTGAGCCTGCGGCTACTGCTGAATTGAAATACTTGTCATGGAAGACTGCTTTTCTGTTGGCTATTACTTCTGCAAGAAGGGTGTCTGAGTTGCAGGCCCTTATGGCAGTAGAGCCATTTTTAATTTTCCATAAGGATAGGGTATCATTACGTACTAATCCTTCCTTTATGCCTAAGGTGGTTTCTAGTGTGGCTTTAAACCAAACTATTCATTTGCCTACTTTTTATGCAGACCCCCAAAATAAAGGGGAAAAGATTATGCACACTTTAGATGTACACAGGCAATTGCGTTATTATTTAAGCAGGACTAAGGATTTCAGGCAGTCTCAGCAGTTGTTTGTTTCTTTTGCTTTGAGTTCACAGGGCAAGCCTGTGTCAAAACAAACTATTTCTAGGTGGATTGGCTTTTGCATTGCATTTTGTTATTCCCATCATGGCAAGGAGATTCCAGCTGGGATTAGGCCTCATTCCACTAGGGCTACTGCCACTTCAACAGCATTTCTAAGGGGGGTGGCAACTAAGGATATTTTGGAAGCAGCTACTTGGAGTTCAGTGCATACTTTCTCTAAGCATTATCACCTTCCTATCTCCTCTAAGTCTAGGGCTGGTTTTGCCACAGCTGTTTTGCAAGGCATGTTGTCAGCTCCTGCTTCTTTATGATTTGCCAGCCTCCCTTACCTCTGCTTTGGGATTCTACCCAATAGTAAGGACTGCAGCAATGGGGAGCGAAGAACATAGTACAGTTTTGTACCTACCATAAATGTAGATGTTCGAGGATCCCCATTGCTGCAGTCCAATTACCCTCCCTCCTTCCCCTCTGTGTTTAGGGGTGGTTGTGTAGGTGAGGTTACATGCTTATATTTTTGTATATATTCTTGTATATATTGTACATGTTTTTGGTGCAGGTATTTTGGGCCTTGTCTTTTTAGGGTCTTCTGACATCTGGGGCAAGAAAAGACTGAGGATATGACGTCGGTCATGCGCATTAGTACCCTGACGTACTGACGTCAGTCTAATGCGCTCTGACCGACGTCAGCCTTATACTCTGGTATTCGGGCCGACTGGACGCGGACTATACCCAATAGTAAGGACTGCAGCAATGGGGATCCTCGAACATCTACATTTATGGTAGGTACAAAACTGTACTTTTCCCGCTCACACACTTCAATTGATTGCCTTCCATACACACTTTTCAATTGATTGCCTTCCATTTGTGAACGCTCTTGCCTTCCAACTCAGTGTTTGCACACACTTACTTCAATTGATTGTGATAATCCTCTGTTCGTTGCGCTTGCCTCAATGATAATCCTCTGTTCGTTCGTTGCGCTTGCATACTTCTGAATGCTCTTGCCAGTTCCAACTCAATGATAATCCATTTGCTTGTTTCCCGCTCGCAGCCAGCCAGACATGATGTGAGCAGCCAGCTGGACATAATGTGAGCTCACTTCCGACTGGCTGGTATCCTCCTTAAAGGAGCCAACACCTCCTTAAATATACGTTTTTTTTTTTCAAAAAAGCTATCCCCCCTTCTAAAAAAGTTATGCCTCCCGACGTCCCTGTCCTGAAAAACTTTCTTTATCAATTTCACATGTTCAGCTCCTTCCAAGTGTGTCGCCTGTGGCATAGCTGTTTGCACGCTGCATTTTTTAATGTAGTTCACTATTCTTTCTTTTTTGTATTTATCTGCTAGACCAATAACATTTAAAGACATTATACATAGAGTCATATTCTTGAGGGATTGGTATTCCCATGTTTTATGTATAACAGTTTTTTTGTTAAATATCTAGATGTTCTTCGTGTTTCACTGTTGCAGTCATTACATTTAGGGTAATCTGCTGGCAGGTTGCCCACAGTCGGCCTGATTAACAAAGTTTTGGGTCTTGCATCAGTTGCTGTCTCTTCTTCCATGACGTCATGGGTATAAAACATGCAGCCGATGCCATTACATCAGTCTTTCTTGCCGCACGGTGCCTGAAGCAGAAGCAGTTCGCAAGTACCAGTCGGCCGACTCCTGAAATTTTCGATTTCGAGTTTCAGATCCGAAGTCTTCAACTAAAAAGCTAAGTACTGCATTGGGGAAACTTATTCTTGCTCCTTACCAATGTCAGTAAAAGTTAATAATTTAATAATTGCATTACTTGTGGGAAGCAAATACCTCATAAGGATTTTCATTTGTATTGTATTCCTTGCCTAGGCCCTGACCACAAAGTGCCTTGCTGTCGGTTTTGTGCTTTATTTAATCAATGCACTATCAAATGTCGGTACATTTTTGCATCTAAATATTTTGGCTCACGCTTTAATTATCCAGAAATGTCGTCAGTTAGCAATCAGTCTACCGGAATACCTAAAAGAACGCAAAGAAAAAGACAGAGACAGGCCGTTGAGGTCCAAAACTGCCGACAATGCTTTTCCTAAGCCAGTCGCCAGTTGGCCGGTACTCAGTGAGGTGCTTTCCGCAGCCCCTGATACCCGCTACTTCTGATTTGCAGGCCTCTACTGAGACCCATTCAGAGTCTGTTATGCCGCGAGATGCTTCAATTATGGAACCCGTGGATGTCTCTACCTTGGATGGGTCCAGAGCTGCTGTGCAGGCACTGGCTTCTGAGGGTGTTTTCAGGCCTACAGATTTGTATATTAGACCGACACCATCTTCAAACCTAAGGCCAAAATCTCGACCGATGCCTAAAAATCCGATGCCTGGGCCACATGTGCAGGCCCCTATACCTAAAAAACAAATGATCAAAATGGCTGAAGATTTAATTACTCTGATCAGGGGTAGCCAACCACCCCCTTCTAAGAGGCCTAGGCAAGACATTGCTTATGAATCTTCTGAACAGGATTCCATTTCTTCTGACTCTTCTAATGAACAGGAATTGTCTATACCCACTTATGAGGATTCTGATGCAGAAGACTCCATTCCTTCTGCTTCTCCCCCTGAGGATTTTTCTTTTGGGGAAACTTTGCATACCTTAAGGGAACATTTCCACTGGGAAAGTCAGGATTTCTCTGAATCTAAAAAGAGACTTAGGGATTTTCTTCTTCTTCCTCAGCATAGGCCTTTGGCTATACCTCCTGTTCTAGACATTGTTGATGATGTTTTTTCAAAATCTAGTATGGCTCCTGATTCTCTGCATCTGGCTCCTTGTAAGCCAGACAGATACTACAGGGTTCCTGACTCCCACAAATTCCTTTTCAAAAATCCTGTTGCAGATCCTGAAACCATTTCTCAGGGTCCTAAGGGCATTAAGGCTTCTACTGCTACTTCTACTGCTAAAAATCCTACCCCTTCTAATAGAGGTTCCAGGGCGCTGGATAGATGGGGTAAGAAGGTTTACACTTCTGCCACCTTGGCAATCAGGGCTTTAAACTGTCAATTTCTTATGCTAAAATATCAGCAGCATATCATGAGACTGCTTAAACAAAAAATTAGGTTAATTTCTGATTGTGTGAAAAACAAAGATTTACAGGATTTATTGCATTCAGCTGAATAAGTTGGAAAACCTACTTTGCAATGTGGTTTTGATTCTTTGGATGCCTCTTGCAGGGCTGCTGTAACTGGGTCTGTGCTAAGAAGGCATGCTTGGCATAAAGAGCAAAATCTGCCTGATCATGTTAAAGCAAAATTGTTGGATGCTCCTTTACAACAGGACTGTCTCTTTGGTAATAAGGCTGAAGAAGTTTTAAAAAAGATGGAAGATAAAGCTAAGTCTATGCAAACTGTGAAAGATTTCTTACAAGTGCAACCTCCAAGATTTAGTAGGCACTGGCCTACTAACAACTGGTCCTTTCCAGTTCCTTTGAGAGCCACTCAAGTCGAACCCAGACATTTCAAAGGCTCCAGGTTTCAGTAACAACGGACTTTCAGAACAAAACAATGGGATGCCTCCTCTTCCAAATCTGGAAACAAGACACCTCCCTATAGTAAGCAGTCTCAATGACTTCCCTTTACACTTACCAAGCACTTACCTTTTAGCCACCCCTTTGGGGGGAAAACTGGCTCTTCATGCAAGAAACTGGCAACTTATAACCCAGGACAAATGGGTTTTAAATTTAGTATTCCAGGGATACAGATTCCATTTCCACACGTTGCCAATTCCAAACGGATGGCCAGACCTGCCCCCCCTCATGAGCATGGGGGCTATTCAACCAGTATCAGAAGACAAAAAGGGACAAGGTTTCTATTCAAGACTTTTCCTGGTACCCAGAAAAGACAAATCATGGCATCCAATTCTGGACTTATCTACTCTAAACACCTTTCTGGACATACCAAAATTCAAGATGCTGACTCTTCACCAGTTACTTCCTATGCTAGGCAAAGATGCCTGGTTGGCAACTCTAGACTTAAAAGAGGCTTACCTGCATATCCCAATCAGGGAATCTTGCAGAAGATACCTCCGCTTCAAAGCAGGATACTTGCATTACCAGTTCTGTGCACTGCCCTTTGGCTTATGTGCTGCACCCAGGGTCTTTACAAAGTGCCTGGCTCCAGTAATTGCATTTTGCAGGCAAAGAAATATTCAAATATATCCATACCTGGACGATTGTCTAATTCAGGCAGAAAACAAGGACACTCTTCTAAACCATCTGGCGTTTGTAAAAATGGTTCTAACTTGTCTAGGGTACACTATAAACAAAAATAAATCACAACTGGTACCCTCTCAAAAAATTACATTCCTGGGTGCAAGCTTGAATACAACTGCCAAGATGGCTTTCCTAACACCAGAGAAGCAAATTCAATTGGTGACTTACTTCAAACAGGTGGCCACAAAACCCTGCTTTCTGCAAGGGAAATACTGCAAGTCTTGGGATTCATGGCCTCCTGCATTCTTCTAATTCCATATGCAAGACTGCATATGAGGAAACTTCAGTGGTACTTAAAATGTCTATAGAGTCAGCATTGTCACAGCCTGGAAACAATGATTCCTATCATACCTTGCCTGCAACTAGAGTTCCTATGGTGGGCAAAGGCCTGCCACCAAAACAAGGGACTGCCGTTCACACCACCCCCTGCCACCCAAACCCTAACTACAGATGCATCAGACTATGCTTGGGGGGCACATCTGGCAGGGAAGTGCATTCAGGGCAAATGGAGCCCAAATCAAATGCACCTTCATATCAATCAAAAAGAAATGCTAGCTGTATAGAATGCACTGACAACCTTCAAGGACTACCTTCATCCAGGACAATTAATGATAAAGACAGACAACACCACGGTTATGTGGTACATAAACAAGCAGGGGTCTAAACACTCCTACCCCCTATGCAGACTAGCCATGGCATTGTGGAACACGGCCTTGACCTATCAAGTACAACTACAAGCTCAATTCCTGCTAGCAAAGTTGAATACTCTGGCAGACAATCTAAGCAGAAATTTCATGGACCCACACAAATGGAAACTGGAACCATGGATTTTCAACATGTTGGCACACAAATGGGGGAGCCCAGACATAGATCCTTTTGCCTCACCCCAGAACTATCAGTTGGACACATCTTGCACAAGAACTCATCACAAAAAAGCCTGGAAAGTGGATGCTCTATCCTTCAGCTTAAAAAACCTATCAATCTATGCCTTTCCCTCTCTGCCTCTGCTCTCCAAAGTTCTACTAAAAATCAAGCAGGACAAACCAAAAATGATTTTGATTGCTCCAGACTGGCCTCGTCAACACTGGCACCCACTCCTGTGCAATGTGTCACACCTTCCATCGTGGCAACTGCCTCAGACACCATACTTACTGTCTCAGCAGAACAACCAAATTCTGCACACTCAGCTCCAAACTTTGAATCTTGCAGAGTGGCTAATCACCTAAATTCACCCATAGCATCCCTCAGGAAACCTGTGATGGATGTCATTTTGGAGGTCAGAAGGACTAGCACTAGAAAATCTTACACTGACAAATGGAAAAGATTCTGTGCCTGGAATCATTCTCAAGGGATAAGCACAGCAGTGCTCAACATTCCTCAGATTTTACAATACTTAACTGAGATGCTTCTCAAAGGCCTGTCCTTTTTTCTATAAAAATCCATGCCTCTGCCATTTCAGCGCATTACAACACAGAACCTCCCCTCTTCTCTCATCCTCTGCTAAAGCAGTATCTCAGAGGGGCCAAAAACTTAAGACCACCCAGGAGAGCTCCAACCCCTGCCTGGAACCTCAGTTTTGTATTGGAAAAACTCACTCTCCCTCCTTTCGAGCCAGCTGCTACTACAGACTTAAAGTTTCTCTCCTGGAAAACAGCTTTCCTTTTAGCAGTCACTTCAGCTAGAAGGATTTTCGAATTACAGGCTCTTATGGCAGTGGATCCTTTCATCATTTTTCATGCAGACAGGGTGTCTCTCATGACCAATCCATCCTTCATGCCTAAGGTGGTATCCATTGTGGCTCTTAATCAGACCATTCATTTGCCAACTTTCTTTCCCAATCCACAGAACAAGGGGGAGCGGATTCTGCATTCATTGGATGTACACAGACAACTTAAATTTTACTTAAACAGGACAAAATCACAAAGAAAATCTGAACAACTGCTGGTGGCATTTGCTGCAGGGGCAGAGGGAAAGGCTATTTCACAGCAGACCATTTCCAAATGGATAAGCCATTGCATTTGTTTCTGCTATATGCACCATGGAAAAACTATCCCCCAGGGGATCAGATCCCATTCCACCAGGGCTACATCTACTTCCACAGCCTTTCACAGAGGTGTTCCTACCAGGGAAATTCTAGAAGCTGCTACCTGGAGCTCAGTTCATACATTCATCAAACATTACCATTTACCACTTTTCTCTAAATCCAGAGCTGGCTTTGCCACTGCTGTCCTGCAGGGCCTTATAGCTGGTCCTAATGCTGTATAATTCCATCCACCCAACCATAGCTTTAGGAATCTACCCAAATGTAATGACTGCAACAGTGAAATACGAAGAACATAGTACAGTTGTGTACACTTACCATAAATGTAGATGTTCGAGTGTATTCACTGTTGCAGTCCTGTTTACCCTCACTCCAGCCCCCTATTTTTCTCTGGCTATACCTCTACTTTCTTTCACTATGTTTAAAAGCATTTTTGTGTATTTGCTTTTGGGATTGGAGGTATATTTTTTGTGTTTTTAATTTTATTTGCTCCCCATTTGGGGGGCACCTGACATCTGTGTCAAGAAAAACTGATGTAATGGCGTCGGTTGCATGTTTTATACCCCTGACGACCTGAAGTCATGGAAGAAGAGACAGCAACCGACGCAAGACCCAAGACTTTGTTAATCAAGCCTACTGAGGGCAACCTGCCAGCAGATTACCCTAAATGTAATGACTGCAACAGTGAATACACTCTAACATCTACATTTATGGTAAGTGTACACAACTGTACTTTCCAGCTTTTGTGTTAAATGCATGCACTGTTTTGCAGGTTAATCTTGTATACAGTTGTTTCTTGCCATCTCCATTTGAGCCTATGCCACATCTTGCAGAACTTTTTGTTTTATTGAAACCCCCCCAAACAAAAATAAGCACTCATCCTAATACCCCACCAAAACTGATTAACTTGGTAATAACAAACAAAAAACTATGTGCAGCTTCAAATAATGAAGTTTTACCCTCCTAAATGGAACAAGTGTTCCAAACTGACAGCCATACACATAGACTTGAGCTAAAGTAAAAGAAAGATTATCCATGCTGAGACATATGGTAGTTTAGTGAGTTTATTAAGTGCTGTTGGGTTTTGCCTTATCTTTGTAGCTCTCTCAGCTGGGAAAACACTTGAACACTTTCAGAAAACTTTTACTCCAAGCCATTATCTTTATCAGATTGTCTGCTAGAGACATGAGAACCAGATACAAAACTGTTTGCTAAAAAAAAAGCCTTATAATATTCAATATTCTGATGTCCTTCAAGGATGCATCTGCAGTCCTTACAAATGGGTTGTCCTGTCGTCAGGCAGCCCTTCGGTCGGCCGGATTCCAAAGTCTGGGTCTGGCCGCTGGTGTCGCACTTCACCCGACGTCATAGCTGCAGTTATTCGGGTATAAAGGCATCAGCCGACGCCATTTTCCCCAGTCTTTCTTGCCGCGTTGCGCCAGAAGCAGAAGCTGTTCGCAAGTGCCGGTCTGTCAGATCCAGAGATTACTACTACCGAATACTACTTCGAAGACTTCTAAAAGCTAAGTACCCCATTGGGGACTCTTTCTTGCCTCAGCCGATGTCAGAAAAAGTGAATAACTGTTTGACTTGTGGGAAGCAAATACCTCATAAAGATTTCCACTCTTACTGCTTACCTTGTTTAGGCCCAGACCACGACGTAGCAGCTTGTCTAGTCTGTGCTTCTTTTAACCGACGGACACTTAGACGTCGGTCGGAATTTGCTGAGCAGTTTTTCGGCACCGATTTTGCTTATATTATGCCGTCGGATCCTCCGACTACACAAATTTCCAAAAAACGCAAAGAAAAGGACCGACACTCGCGGTCTGCGGTTTCGGCCGAAACCACGGTTAAGCAAACCGCGAGTGTCTCGGTTTCAGCCGAAACCGAGCAAGCGGTTCTTTCTTCAGCCGAAACCATGCCTTCTACCGACGCCTCTTCTGGCCTGGTAGAATCCGCTTCTGAAGTCCAACCTGCTGTTGTGGTTTCTCAGGAATTATCGGACACTATTCCCTTGGATATATCAACTCCTGCACGTGGAGCTGCTAGGCCTCCTGCAGCCATGTCCATTAAGGCTTTTGCCAGGGCCAAAGCAGCTAAAACTACTAAGACTGTGCCTGTTAAGCCCCCCTCTCACAGGCCCAGCTCCAGTTCCCAAATGCTTTCTTTGGCAGAGGATCTTATTTCCTTGATCAGGGGATCCCATCCTCATCCAGACAGGGCCTCTCATCCACCTCCAGAGAAGAGACCTAGAGCAGAGCCCCCTGAGCCAGTGTCCACAGATGATTCCTCTGATGATTCAGACAATACAGACCCTCCAGAGGCTCCTTACTCCCCTTACGAAGACGCTGATGCTGAAGAGTCGATTCCTTCTGCCTCTCCACCTGAGGAATTTTCCTTTGGGGAAACCTTACATGCCATGAGGGAACAGTTTCAGTGGCAGGGCCAAGATTTCTCAGACTCCAGGAAAAGGCTTAGAACCTTCCTGCATTTACCACAACATAGGCCTCTAGCTATACCTCCAGTTCTTTCTGTTGTATATGATGCCTTTAATGATGCTTGCTCTGCTCCTGATTCACTACCTCCAGCCCCTGCTAAGCCCGATAGGTTCTACAGGGTCCCGGACACCCACCACCATTTATACAAGGCTCCTTTTGCAGATCCCGAGACTATCTCCCAGGGGCCTAAGGCAGTAGCATCTACGTCTGCTAAAAATCCCCTCCCCTCTGAACGGGAATCTAGATCCTTAGAGAGATGGGGTAAAAAAGTATACACCTCTGCTACTCTGTCTGCTAGGGCCTTGAACTGTCAATTCCATATGATCCAATATCAGGAGTTTATGATTGATCAGTTAACTAAAAAACTATCCTCTGATGAGCCTTTAGATAAGAAATATGTTCAGGAAATGGTACATAACATTCAGCAAGTTAGTAACCATTCTTTAAAATGTGGCTATGATGCACTGGAGGCTTCCTTTAGATCAGCCATGACTGGCACAGTTATCAGAAGGCATGTATGGTTGAAAGAACAGGCCTTACCGGACCATGTCAAATCAAAACTACTAGATGCTCCCATGGACAAGGTCAATTTATTTGGTTCTCCTGCACAGCAGGTACTGAAGAAAATGGAAGAGAAGGCAAAATCTGTACAAACAGTGAAAGACTTCTTACAGGTCCAACCTCCAAGGTTTAGCAGGAACTGGCCCTCCAAAAATTGGTCCTTTCCAGACTTCTCTAAAGCACAGAGAGGCAGAAATAGGCGTTCAAGAGGCAGAAATCAATCCAGGGGTGCCTACAGGGGACGCCAGTGGCAGGGCAACAATCAGAGAGGCACAGACGCAGCCACCACCACTGCAACAGGGCAATCACAGTGACTTGGCTCTGGCTTCGCCTACCAGGGAACAACTAGCAGCACCCTTAGGCGGAAAGCTAGCCTTATTTTCAAAGAACTGGCATTACATCACAAGGGACAAGTGGATTTTGCAAACTATAGACCAAGGTTACAGGTTTTACTTCCATACTCTACCAGGAAAAAGAGGAATGCCAAACCTACCACCAAATCAAAAGGCAGAAGCTCTAAAACAAATAGCTCAATTACTAAGAATAAGAGCTGTGGAAAAGGTACCATCAATGGAACAAGGAAAGGGATTTTACTCCAGGCTCTTCCTGGTACCAAGAAAAGAGAAAAAAATGGAGGCCTATTCTCGACCTGTCCGCTTTAAACACATTTCTCATTGTTCCAAAATTCAAAATGCTGACACTACAGCAGCTTCTTCCCATGTTGGGCAAGGAGTCTTGGCTGGTAACTCTAGATCTCAAGGAGGCATACCTGCACGTCCCCATACGACCAAATTGCAGAAGATACCTCAGATTTCTTGCAGGATCAGAGCATTATCAATTCTCAGCATTGCCCTTTGGCTTATCTACTGCGCCCAGAGTGTTCACGAAATGCCTGGCATCAGTAATCGCTCATTGCAGACTTCAGGGAATCCAAATTTATCCCTACCTGGACGACTGCCTGATACAAGCGGACAACAAAACCAAGCTAACAGAAGACTTACAAAGAGTCATTTACTTGCTACAAGCCCTGGGATATACAGTCAATATAAAAAAGTCAAGGCTGATACCATCCCAAAGAATTACCTTTTTGGGTGCAGAGCTGGACACAACAAAACAGATGGCATTCCTAACTGTAGAAAAGCAAGAACAACTTCCTCTCTACTTCTTGGCATTGACAAAGCAGAACCATCTGACAGCAAGAAAAGTTCTGCAAGCCCTAGGCTTCATGGCATCCTGCATAATTCTGGTCCCTCATGCCAGACTACATATGAGAAAGCTACAGTGGTACCTGAAGAACTTATGGTCTCAACACAAACACAGCCTAGAAACCAAAATTCCACTAATACCATGCCTGAAGCAAGAGTTCCTATGGTGGGCTCAGGCCTGTCAATCAAACACAGGATTGTCCTTCCACAGCATTCAGCCAAGCCAAACCATCACAACAGACGCCTCAGACCTCGGTTGGGGGGCTCACATGTTGGACAAGTGCATACAGGGCGTATGGTCTCAAGATCAGTTGCACCTGCACATAAATCTAAAGGAAATGCTGGCAGTAAAACTGGCAATTCAGACATTCAGACCATTTCTCCAAGAAGGACAGTTGATGATAAGGACAGACAACACCACAGTTATGTGGTACATCAACAAACAGGGAGGCACACATTCATACCCTTTGTGCCGGATGGCTCTGGACCTATGGAATGTGGCTCTGAGCTACAACATTCAATTACAAGCAATTTTTGTACCAGGAAAACAAAACATTCTAGCAGACATGTTAAGCAGAACTACCACGGATGCCCACGAATGGATGCTGCACCCGGACATCTTCAAAGCCATCACAAGAAAATGGGGACTTCCACAAATAGACTTATTTGCATCCCCACTCAATCACCAGCTAAAGAAATTTTGCACAAGGACGTACCACCCACTTGCTTGGAAGGTGGACTCCCTATCATTCAGTTGGAAAAACCTGACAGCATATGCATTCCCACCACTTCCTTTGATGCACAAGGTGCTATTGAAGATCAAAGAGGAACGTGCAAGGATCATTCTGATAGGTCCAGACTGGCCAAGGCAACATTGGTATCCATTACTGTGGAGCATGTCTCGGGAACAAATGTGGACACTACCCCTGATACCATTGCTGTTAACACAGAACAATTACAACATCCTGCATCCAAACCTGAAAACTCTGCAGCTGACTGCATGGAACATTACCTAAGAGCAATTAACCCAAATTTATCCCAAAGGGTTACAGACATTATCCTGGAGGCTCGCAGACCCTCAACAAGAAAGAATTATGCAGCAAAATGGAAAAGATATCTCATCTGGAGTACTTCAAAGGGAAAAGATGTGTCACTGGTAAGCATTGCCAACATCCTGGAGTACTTAGCAGAGCTCTTCCATTCAGGCCTGTCCTACTCCTCCATCAAGATACATGCATCAGCTATTTCGGCAGAATACAGCATGGATCCTCCTGTCTTCTCTCATCCTCTGCTCAGGAAGTTTCTGAGAGGAATTAAAAACATAAAACCTCCTAGGAAACCACCATTGCCAGCATGGGACTTGAACTTTGTGCTAGAAAAATTGACACTACCTCCTTTCGAACCAGCAGCAGCAGCAGAATTACAATACTTATCCTGGAAGACTGCTTTCCTGCTGGCAATCACCTCAGCAAGAAGGGTTTCTGAACTACAGGCATTAATGGCAGTGCAACCCTTCCTGATCTTCCATCAAGACAGAGTGTCCATGAGAACAAATCCTACATTTATGCCTAAGGTGGTATCCAGAGTGTCTTTAAACCAGGCTATCCACCTACCTACATTCTTCCCCAATCCACAGAACGGGAGAAAGACTGTTGCATACCTTGGATGTGCACAGACAATTACGCTACTACTTGGACAGAACCAAGGACAATAGAAAAACTGACCAGCTTCTGGTAGCATATGCAACAGGAAGGGAAGGAAAAGCAATTTCAAAACAGACAATCTCAAAGTGGATAGGAAATTGCATTAGATTTTGTTACTCCTTCCATGGAAAGAAAACTCCAGAGAACATCAGGCCTCATTCCACAAGGGCTACAGCCACTACTACAGCTTTCTTACGAGGGGTGGCTACCAAGGACATTATAGAGGCTGCTACTTGGACCTCCGTGCATACATTTGCCAAGCATTATAATTTACCTTTATACTCTAGATCCCGAGCAGGTTTTGCCACTGCTGTTTTGCAAGGGATCCTAAATACACCATAATCTCTTTTTCCTCCTCCCCTAGTTTAGCTATGGTATTCTACCCATTTGTAAGGACTGCAGATGCATCCTTGAAGGACATAGTACAGTTTTGTACCTACCATAAATGTAGATGTCCGATAGGAATGCATCTGCAGTCAGGATTACCCTCCCTCCTTCCCCTCTGTGGTACTCCTAGGGTATTTGCCATCCTTTAGCTAGCTTGGGGGGGATCTATTATGGTGTATTTGTTTGTATATATGTACATACATGCTCTTTTTTATGTGTTTGCTCTCTACTATTTGGAAACATTGGCATTTATCCAAATTTAGCTATCCAAGAGGGCACCTGGCATCTGGGGCAAGAAACACTGAGGAAAATGGCGTCGGCTGATGCCTTTATACCCGAATAACTGCAGCTATGACGTCGGGTGAAGTGTGACACCAGCCGAAGCCAGACCCAGACTTTGGAATCCGGCCGACCGAAGGGCTGCCTGACGACAGGACAACCCATTTGTAAGGACTGCAGATGCATTCCTATCGGACATCTACATTTATGGTAGGTACAAAACTGTACTTTTCATTTACTTGCTTTCTCTAAAAGCTTCTTACTGTATAAAACTAATGGCCTTAACCCAGTCATGCCTCTGTGCAAGAATGAGAAAAAGCACACTAATTTTTCTTTTGTCATGCTCTTTTAACCAAATCTTTTTACATTGTAGTGCCTTCATTTCTTAAATCAGAACAAGAAGAATGAGAAAAGAAAGGAGAAAGAAAAAAATTAGGAGCACCTATTTACATTAGTATCCCTATTACACGTAAATAACTGAAAAACTTTCTACTTTGTAACGTGCAAAGAAAATCATGCACCATTTAAATAATACTATTAAGAAAAAAAATGTTTTACTTACAGTTAGCTTTTTCCATCCTCTTCCCCTCTTCTGAGTATTTCTCAAACTAGGCCCAGAAACACAATCTTAAATATGGAAACTTTTCAGGCAGAAAACATTCCAATGCCTTGTTTCAACTAATCCACTGTCCCACCAGGGGCTCCAATATCCTAGACCTGGTCATTACCAACATGGGAGATAGATGCCCCACACTAGTGGTCACCTTCTCATTGGTCAGGTCTGACCATAAGCAAATCACCCTTGGCATCCACATCCAACCACCACCCCCCAGTAAGGAAACCTCTGTAAAAAACTTCTCCAAAGCCAACTTCATGCTACTCAAGTCAGAAGTGACAAACTTCGTGATACCCATGCAGACGGGAGCTGAAAGTTCAACTGCTGAATCCTACACTAAGGCACTGTACGAGCACATCCACTCGTGCATGAATCGTGCCATCCCAAATAGAACTAAGACGCTCTCCTCCAAAAAAAGGAAGCCAATCTGGTTGTCCCCTGCCATAAACAAACTATACAACAGAAGGAAAAAATATTTGCAGAAAAGAGGAAAATCCCGGGATGCAAAAAAAACTCCCTTACCAACCTCAGTAAGAAGCTGAGATCCCTCATAAAATCCTCCAAAGCAAGTTACGAAAATAAAATTGCTAAAGATTCCAAAGACAACCACAAGGCATTCTATAGTTATGTCAAGAATCTAAATGGCAATGCTCAGACCTGCTCTGAGCTACAACAGAGTGGCATTAAATATACTGATCCCAAGGATATTGCCAATATCCTGGCAGATCAATTTAGTGACAACTTCACCCCTCTCTCACCCCCTAAAGGGCCCATCTCAATATCAAAAGATTGCCAAATTCCAGTAATCATGGCCACACAGGTAGAAACCGCACTCTCCAAAGCTAAGAATACAGCATCCATGGAACCAGATGACATCCCGGGCTGTGTACTACATGAACTACAATATGAACTGGCACCTCACCTAAGTGTCATGTTTAATCATAGCCTCATCTCAGGCTTCGTGCCCACTGAGTGGCACACAGCTACAGTTATCCCACTCCACAAAGGGGGATCCACCTTGGATGCCGGGAACTATCATCCCATCAGTCTGACGAGCCTGATCTGCAAGGGCATGGAACGCATTATCATGGAACTTATAAGCAAAGACATTGTCACCCTTCAAACACTGGACCCCACTCAGTTTGGGTTTGTGAAGGGCCAATCTTGCCTCCTGAACCTGATTGACTTCTTTGGATCAGTCTCCAGAGCTGTGGATGAGGGTAAGGTAGTCCACACAGCCTATCTGGACCTCGCCAAGGCCTTTGACACCATCCCCCACTCTGGAATCATAGATAAACTTACTAAACTGGGCATAAATCCCTACTTCTCTCAATAGGTTGCCAACTGGCTTACTGACAGAACCCAGACTGTAAAAGTGGCCGACTCCAAATCCAGCTCCAGACAGGTGACAAGTGGAGTACCCCAGGGTTCAGTCCTGGGACTGCTCTTATTTAGCATCTACTTCTCTGAAGTACAGGCCAACACTAAAGGACTCTGGCTAACAAGGTTTGCAGATGACTGCAAACTGGGAGCCATTATTGAATCCCCAAATTATGTGGATATTCTTCAAAAGGGTCTTACAGAAACAGATGCTTGGTGCCAGAGCCATGGGCTCAAGCTTAATGCCAAGAAATGTATAGTTATCCACTTTGGGAAAAACCATGTACCCATGAATTACCACATAGGTGGCAGTGCACTAAACACTGAAAGTGTGATGAGAGACTTAGGGAGACAGGTGGACAGTGGTCTCACCTTCGATAACCACATTGCCACAACAGTCAGGAAATCCTTCTATGTGGCACACCTCATCACTAAGGGCTTTTCATCCAGAAAAAAGGAGGTCATTGTCCCACTGTAGTCATCGCTCATTAGACCCATTATAGAGTACAACGCCTCATTTCGTATGCACCTCACAGGACATCTGCAACAGCTGGAAAGGCCAAGGAAATACCTCACTAAAAGAATCACAGGCCTAAAGCAGATGCCCTATGCTGACCGTCTAAAAAAACTCCAGCTATACTCTGTGGCATATCGTCTACTCAGAGGTGATCTCTGCTTATCATATAACGCCATGTCAAACCCTGAGCTGTTGGACATGCTCCACTTAAAGAAATCCCAATCCCTCAGAGCCACATGCTTCAGGGATCTAAACCTTGTCATCACAATGAACAAAACATGCTGGAGGGATATGTTCCTGACCCAGAGACTCCCCATATTCTGGAATAGAATGCCAGTACATGTCAAGCAGAGCGCCTCCTTGGCCCTCTTCAAAAGGAACCTTGACAATTGGATGGGAGATAGGAAATTCACCTCGGGGATCACGTCATTCGCCCTGCTAGACAGGGGTCTAGGGAAGTAAAAATTGTGGGAAGAAATATCCAGGAATTGTTATGGCTAGGCTTGTATAGGCCCTAGGGCCGATAGCCTAGTTCCAACCTATGAACCTATTAATGACATGAAGTAGAGCATATGCTTTAGAGTCCCCTACAAGTTTAACAGAGTCCAAGAAAGTCCAATAATTCCAGATTTTCTTGTCCTATTCCTGTTCATATCCATCTCCCAAATCCTGTCTCTGCTTTATTTCCAAGGAACTATCGATTCTTCTAGTCAACTCTTATGCTTTTTTTTCCTCTGTCAAGCATTTTCTATTGAAACATTGGGAAAGGTTTCACAGGCACAGCGTCTCTGTGGTCTAACAAGCATAATCTCCTTCTGTTTCACCTTTCACCTTTTGTTGGACAAGCATTTGGATTTATTCGTTAGTATGTACTTCATCAAAAAATTATTTTGTTCCTGCAGGGAAAAATATTTTGAGGATAGCTGGGTACAGCAGTTTAAATCTTTCTTGACATTCCCTGAATAATGGAATAAATGTATTTCTCTTTTATCTGCCTGGTGTACAAGTAATCATTCTCCACTAACACTCTAATGTCTCCCACTTTTAGTACTTTGTCCTTCTCCCACAGCTTTGTCAGAATCAACTCCTTCTGCTAGTAAGATTGCATCTTTACTGTTAAAGGTCTAAGTTGGTTTCTCATATCCATGTTTGGAGCATACACATGATGCACCCTTTCAACTGACAATTCCCTTTGTGGAATACCAGTCCAGTTGCTTAGTTGTGCTTTCACGAAATTAATACAGTCAGTTTCTTCCAGCTTCTTAAGTACAGCAGAAAATCTCAGGTTTTCCCTGTGTGCTCTGTCCTGTAACTGTATTATTTTTTTGAAACATCTCTTCTTGTAGAGTCTTGTATTGAGCCAGCCTTTTCTTCATTTTCACCTCTGCATTTTGCAGTTTTATCAATATCTGAGTAGCTGTTTAAAGCTTATCCCATTTTTTCCATCATTTTATTGTTTTAGCTGACACACACTCTATCAGTGTTTCATTTATTTTAGTCGTCTGTGTGCAGTTGTTTTATACTTTACTCAAGGTTACTGGAAGTCAAGTCTGGAGCTTGCGCTGCTTTTACCGAACAGCTACAGTACTGTTCCCAGTCATTTTTTTGCCACCTCCTGTAGCTAATTTTCCATCAGGTCCTCTGTAACTCTTTTTTTCCTGGCATCCAGGTAGTGCACTTATTAGCCACTTACTGAAATTTACTCAGAATTCCAGGTCCAGTTTCTTTCTCTGCTAGGTTTCTGTTTTCACACTGGGAGAACTAGAATTAAGCTGTTACTCAGTGTGCAACCATCTGGGAAGTCTCTGTGTTAGTAGAAAGCTTGATGTCTTTCTGATGTTCATCGTGTTTCACTGTTGCAGTCATTACAATTGGGTTATCTTGCTGGCAGGCTACCCGCAGTCGGCCTGAGTTCCCAAGTCTAGGTCCGGCATCGGTCGCTGTCGCCTCTTCCCTGACTTCAGTGTGCCAGGGGTATATAAGATGCAGCCGACGCCATTTTCTTCAGTCTTTCTTGCCGCTCGGTGCCCGAACCTAAAGCAGTTCGCAAGTGCTGGTCAGCCGACTCCTTAAGTTTTCAAATTCGAATTTCAGATCCGAAGTCTTCATTAAAGCTAAGTACCCCGTTGGGGAAACTTTTTTCTTGCTCCAGACCGATGTCAGAAAAAGTTAATAACTGTATTTCTTGTGGGAAGCAAATACCTCATAAGGATTTTCATTCTTACTGTATTCCTTGCCTAGGCCCTGACCATAACATTGCTAGTTGTCGGTTTTGTGCTAGATTTAACCAACGCACTATTAAGCGTCGGTACGATTTTGCATTTCATTATTTTGGCAGAAGATTTAATTATATAATGCTGTTGGATCAGCTGACTACCGGAGTTTACAAAAAACGAAAAGAAAAAGAAAAGGACAGGCATCCAAGATCCAAAACCGACGACAAGGCTTCTTCTAGGCCTGTCGCCGGTTCTCAGTGAGGCACTTCCGCAGCCCCTGATGCCCACTACCTCAGAGCCACAGGCCGCTTCCGACTCCCACGTGGAGCCGACTGGGCCTCTGGAAACTCAAGGTATTGGACACTTGGAAACTATTCCCTCAGATGGGTCCGGAGCCGCTGAGCAGTCTTCGGCTTCTGAGGGTGTTTTCAGGCCTACAGTTATATGTGAAACCTACTTTAGCTACAAAGACAAAGACTTAAGCAGCTCTAAAGACAAAGAAACAAGTACAGCATTCACCTGGACAGGCCTCCATGCCTAAAAAACAGATGATTAAAATGGCCGAAGACCTTATTACTTTGATCAGGGGTTCCCATCCCCCTCCTGAAAAGAGGCCTAGGCAAGAGTTAGAATATGAATCTTCAGACCAGGTTTCCATTTCCTCTGATTCCTCCTCTGAACAGGATTACTCTATTCCTCCCTATGAGGATTCTGATGCTGAAGACTCTATCTATCCCTTCAGCCTCTCCTCCTGAAGATTATTCTTTTGGGGAAACACTGCATACTATGAGGGAGCATTTCCACTGGGAGAGCCAAGATTACTCAGAATCCAAGAAAAGGCTCAGAGATTTCCTTTTATTGTCCCAGCACAGGCCCCTTGCTATCCCGCCTGTTTTAGACATTGTAGATTATGTATTTACAGAGTCCAGATGTTCTTCATTCCCCATTGCTGCAGTCCTTACTATTGGGTATAGTCCGCGTCCAGTCGGCCCGAATACCAGAGTATAAGGCTGACGTCGGTCAGGCGCGTAGACTGACGTCAGTACGTCAGGGTACTAATGCGCATGACCGACGTCATATCCTCAGTCTTTTTTGCCGCATGGTCCGATGCAGAAGCAGTTTTGCGAGTGCAGGTTGGCGTTCTGAAATATTTCCGAAACCGGAGTTTCAGACCGAAACAGAGTTGGCTAAGTACCCGTTGGGAACATTTTGGTTTTTCTTGCCTCAGTATTTAACCGGATGTCAGAAAAAGTGAATAACTGTATTTCTTGTGGGAAACAGATACCTCATAGGGATTACCATACCTTGTGTATACCTTGTTTAGGGCCTGAGCACGGCGTTGTTGGTTGCCGCTCTTGTGCTAGGTTTAACAAACGCACTATTAAGAGGAGGTTAGACTGTGCCAGGTTAGTGTTTGGGAAGCGTTGCAATTATAATATGCCGTCGGATGCTCCGGCGCCCTTCAAGAAGCGCAAGGACAAAACAGAAGCCTAGGGTTGATGAACCGGCAGTCCCGGACGTCGGTTCTTTAGAAGGCTCAGTGGAGCCAGAGGTTTTGCCAGGAGTTTCCATGGAGTCTCAGGCAGAAACTTTACTGTTACAGGATGTGCCTTCTCAGGCGGTAGGCCAGGCTGAGGGGGCTTCTCAGGTAACTGTTCTTCCCTCTCTTCCCAAGGTAGTTAGAGCCTCTCCTTCTGTTGCCAAAACTTCTTTGAGAGGTAGGCCTAGTTCAGCTTCAGTGGGGCTTCTCCTAGCATTTCGGGTTCTGTACCTAAGAAACATATGCTTAAAATGGCAGAAGATTTGATTACTATGATTAGAGGTTCTATGCCCCGCCTGATAAGAGGCCTAGGGTGGAACCGAGTTTGATAGTTTTGAACAGTGTTCAGAGGCTTCAGAGTCTTCTGCAGAAGACTTGCAGGAGTATCCTACTTATTCTGATTCTGATGTGGATGATTCCACTCCTACAGCTTCTCCTCCTGAGGATTTCTCATTTTCAGAGACTCTGCATTCCATGAGGGAGCACTTTAAATGGGAAGGCCAGGATTACTCTGATTCAGGAAAAGGCTTAGGGAATTCTTGTTTTACCCCAGCATAGGCCCTTAGCTATTCCTCCTGTGTTGAATGTGGTGGAAGATGTTTTGCAGAGGCTTCCCTGAACCCTGACTCTTTGCCTCCTGCTCCTGTTAAGCCTGATAGGTATTATAGGGTGCCAAGCTCATAAGTATTTGTTTAAGAGTCCTAGGGCGGACCCAGAAACTATTTCTCAAGGGCCTAAAGGTGTTAAGGCTTCTGTGGTTAAAAATCCTGTTCCCACTGATAAAGAGGCAAGGGCTTTGGATAGGTGGGGAAAGAAAGTGTATACTTCTTCCACTCTAGCCATGAGGCGTTGAATTGTCAGTTTCACATGCTAAAATATCAGAATTATCTCCTTTCACAATTAAAATCTAAGGTGGATGCTTTGGCGGAAGGTATTGAGTGTAAAGAGTTGCTGGATTTGGTTCATGTGTCTGAACAAGTGGGTAAGCATTCTTTGCAATGTGGTTTTGATGCTGTACAGGCCTCCTCGAGGGTGGCTGCTACTAGTTCTGTTCTTCAGGCATGCCTGGTTGAAGGATCAGAATTTAGCTGAGCATGTTAAGACAAGAATTTTGGATGCTCCTTTACAGTCTGATGTGTTGTTTGGATCGCCTGTGGAAGCAGTTTTAAAGAAAATGGAAGACAAAGCTAAGTCTATGCAAACTGTTAAAGATTTTTTGCAGGTGCAGCCACCAAGTTTAGTAGAAATTGGCCTGCTAAGGGGTGGACATATCCTGCTTATGATTCCCAGTCTAGGGGTAGGTCTAGACGTGGTAGGGGCAGGGCTCAAGGTTCTTTTAGGCCTAGAACAGGGAGTTCACCTGCTCAGACTTCTGGTGAGGGCAGGGGTCAGTCCTTTCGTAAACAGACCCAATGACCTGTCTTTTCAGCTGCCAGTAGATTCTCGTCTGGCAGCTCCTTTGGGAGGAAGACTGTAATCTTTTCAAAGAAAATTGGGATTTAATTACTCAAGACAAATGGGTGTTGGATATCATTCACCACGGTTACAGATATTATTTCCATACAATGCCCTCTTACAAAGGCATGCCAGACGTTCCTCCTCCACAAAGAAAGGAGGCTCACAAGCAAGTTTATCAGTTACTCCACTAGGAAAACATTCAGCCAGTCCCTGTATCAGAAAGGGGCCTAGGCTTTTATTCTCGCCTGTTCCTAGTACCAAAGAAGGGGAACACGTGGAGACCAATTTTGGATTTATCTCTCCTCAACACTTTTCTGGACATTCCCAAGTTCAAGATGTTGACGTTACAACAGCTTTTACCTCTGCTGGGCAAAGATCACTGGATGGTAACTTTAGATCTCAAGGAAGCTTACCTTCATGTGCCTATAAGGCTAAGTTGCAGGAAGTATCTGCGGTTTCGAGCTGGAAATTCTCATTATCAGTTCTCTGCATTGCCCTTTGGCTTATCTACTGCCCAGAGTATTCACAAAGGTTCTGGCTCCAGTGATAGCTTACTTCAGGCTTCAAGGAATTCAAATCTATCCTTACTTGGACGACTGCCTGATTCTGGCTCAAGAAAAGGAAGACCTTCTACAGCATCTGGAATATGTTATAGCAGTGCTAAGATGCCTAGGGTATTCTGTGAACGAAATAAAGTCCAGTCTAGTACCCTCTCAAGACATGTGCTTTCTGGGTGTGAGACTGAATACAGCAGCCCAGATGGCCTTTTAACCCCGGACAAACAAAAGAGTCTGTCACTTTACTTCCATCAACTATCTCATCAGTCCGTGCTGACTGCAAGGACAGTCCTTCAAGCATTAGGGTTCATGGCATCTTGTATTCTAGTGCTTCCCAATGCCAAACTGCATATGAGGAAGCTACAATGGTATCTCAAAAATGTATGGACACAGCACTGCCAGGATTTGGACACTGTCATTCAAATAATACCTTGCCTTCAAAAGAATTTTTGTGGTGGGCTCAGGAATGTCACCTAAACAAGGGACTCTCTGTGACCCGGCCAGAGGCGAGTCAGATTTTAACGACAGATGCCTCGGACATTGCTTGGGAGCTCATCTAAATGGAAAGTGGATACAAGACAAGTGGCCTGCCAGACTACAGCATCTACATATCAACATGAAGGAGATGTTAGCAGTCCAGTTTGCATTAATGGCTTTCAAGGAGTTACTTCTTCCAGGGCAGGTGTTGATTCTAACAGACAACACAACTGTCATGTGGTACATCAACAAGCAAGGGGAACACATTCTTATCCTCTATGCAGGCAAGCAATGATTTTATGGGAGACTGCTAAGCTTGCAACTAACTCTTCAGGCAAGGTTTCTGCCGAGCACAGAACTCCTTAGCAGATGTGTTAAGCAGACAAATCATGGATCCCCACGAGTGGAAACTGGATCTTCATGTATTTCAAAATTGACAGTGTCATGGGAACTCCAGACATAGATCTGTTCGCTTCTCCACTAAACCACCAGCTGCCACAGTATTGCACAAAGGGTTTCATCACACAGCTTGGAAAGTGGATGCTCTGTCTTTCAGTTGGAAAAACCTTCATGTGTATGCCTTTCCTCCTCTGCCTCTTCTTCCAAAGGTACTATTAAAGGTCAGACAAGACAGGCCAAGGATGATTTTGATAGCTCCAGATTGGCCTCGGCAACACTGGTACCCACTACTACGGAGTCTGGTAAGGAAGCTTCCATGGCCTTTACCTCTGATTCCTCATCTGTTATCTCAGAAGGATGGTCATCTGCTCAATGTCAAGCTTCACTCTCTTCATCTAACAGCCTGGCATATTCTGAGTTGAAACACAGCAGGTCTCAACTTCCTCAACAAGTTTTAAATGTGATTATGGAAGCTAGAAGACCTAGTACAAGGAAAGTGTCATGAAAAATGGAAGAGATTTTTATTTTGGAGTACAGCAAAGAATTTGCAGGTTTCTGAGCCTAATTTGAGTGTGGCTCTTCAATATCTTACTGAGTTATTGGACAAAGGTTTGTCCTTCTCTTCCATTAAGATTCATGCTGCAGCAATTTCAGCTCACTATGATTGTGACCCACCATTGTTTTCGCATCCTTTGTTCAAGCAGTTTCTTAGAGGGGCAAAGAATATAAGACCCCACGTAGAGCTCCTACTCCTGCTTGGGATCTCAATTTTGTGTTGGAAAAACTTACTCTACAACCTTTTGAGCCTGCGGCTACTGCTGAATTGAAATACTTGTCATGGAAGACTGCTTTTCTGTTGGCTATTACTTCTGCAAGAAGGGTGTCTGAGTTGCAGGCCCTTATGGCAGTAGAGCCATTTTGATTTTCCATAAGGATAGGGTATCATTACGTACTAATCCTTCCTTTATGCCTAAGGTGGTTTCTAGTGTGGCTTTAAACCAAACTATTCATTTGCCTACTTTTTATGCAGACCCCAAAATAAAGGGGAAAAGATTTTGCACACTTTAGATGTACACAGGCAATTGCGTTATTATTTAAGCAGGACTAAGGATTTCAGGCAGTCTCAGCAGTTGTTTGTTTCTTTTGCTTTGAGTTCACAGGGCAAGCCTGTGTCAAAACAAACTATTTCTAGGTGGATTGGCTTTTGCATTGCATTTTGTTATTCCCATCATGGCAAGGAGATTCCAGCTGGGATTAGGCCTCATTCCACTAGGGCTACTGCCACTTCAACAGCATTTCTAAGGGGGGTGGCAACTAAGGATATTTTGGAAGCAGCTACTTGGAGTTCAGTGCATACTTTCTCTAAGCATTATCACCTTCCTATCTACTCTAAGTCTAGGGCTGGGTTTGCCACAGCTGTTTTGCAAGGCATGTTGTCCGCTCCTGCTTCTTTATGATTTGCCAGCCTCCCTTACCTCTGCTTTGGGATTCTACCCAATAGTAAGGACTGCAGCAATGGGGAACGAAGAACATAGTACAGTTTTGTACCTACCATAAATGTAGATGTTCGAGGATCCCCATTGCTGCAGTCAATACCCTCCCTCCTTCCCCTCTGTGTTTAGGGGTGGTTGTGTAGGTGAGGTTACATGCTTATATTTTTGTATATATTCTTGTTTATATTGTACATATTTTTGGTGCAGGTATTTTGGGCCTTGTCTTTTTAGGGTCTTCTGACATCTGGGGCAAGAAAAGACTGAGGATATGACGTCGGTCATGCGCATTAGTACCCTGACGTACTGACGTCAGTCTAATGCGCCCTGACCGACGTCAGCCTTATACTCTGGTATTCGGGCCGACTGGACGCGGACTATACCCAATAGTAAGGACTGCAGCAATGGGGATCCTCGAACATCTACATTTATGGTAGGTACAAAACTGTACTTTTTTCTCCAGACTCTTTACCACCAGCCCCTGTTAAGCCAGGCAGATACTACAGGGTTCCTGATTCACATAAATTTCTCTATAAGAACCCTGCAGCTGACCCAGAAATCATCTCACAGGGACCCAAGGGGGTCAAGGCTTCTACTGCAAAAAACCCTATCCCCTCTGATAGGGATTCTAGGGCCCTAGACAGATGGGGCAAAAAGATTTATACCTCTACTACCTTGGCTGTAAGAGCTTTAAATTGCCAATTTCATATTCTTAAGTATCAGCAATATCATATCTTTGCTTAAACAGAAAATGCCAGCAAATACAGAATGTGCAGACAATAAAGAATTGCAGGATTTATTGCATGCAGCTGAATAAGTTGGAAAACATACTTTGCAATGTGGTTTTGATTCCCTTGAGGCCTCCTGCAGGGCCGCTTTTACAGGTTCTGTCATTAGGAGGCATGCTTGGTTAAAAGAACAAAATTTACCGGATCATGTTAAAGCAAAACTATTAGATGCTCCTTTACAGCATGATACTTTGTTTGGTGCTAAAGCAGAAGAAGTGTTGAAAAAAATGAAGGACAAGGCTAAATCTATGCAAACAGTCAAGGATTTCTTGCAGGTACAGTCTCCCAGATTTAGCAGGAACTGGCCTACAAAAAATTGATCCTTTCCAGTGTCAGATAGAACACAAACGGGCAGATACAGATGCCCCAGAGGCAGATCACAGCCCCAAGGCTCATACAGGCCTAAACAATGCGATGCTTCTACCTCCAAGAGTGGAGAGGAAAAATCACAGCCATACAGGAAACAGTCTCAGTGACTTTCCACTTCCAGCACCAAGCACTTATCTTTTGGCAGCCCCTTTAAGATAGCACTTTTTTCACAAAATTGGCACATGATCACCCAGGACAAATGGGTTCTAAATATAGTTTCACAAGGCTACAGGTTCCACTTTCACACCCTGCCAAGGCAAAACGGTATGCCAGACCTGCCACGCAATCAATGGGCAGAGGCACAAAAACAAGTTTCATCCCTCATGGACATGAGGGCCATTCAACAAGTACCAGAACAAGAGCAGGATCACAGATTCTATTCAAGACTGTTCTTGGTACCCAGAAAAGACAAAGCCTGGAGACCAATACTGGACCTATCTATTCTAAACACATATCTGGATATTCCAAAATTCAAAATGTTGACTATACAGCAGCTTCTGCCCATGTTGGGCAAGAAGGCTTGTCTTGTGACTTTAGATCTAAAAGAGGCATACCTACATGTCCCAATCAGACAAACATGCAGAAGATACCTCAGATTCAAAGCTGGCTCAATGCACTACCAATTCTCTGCACTGCCCTTTGGCTTATCTACTGTGCCCAGGGTCTTCACAAAGTGCCTGGCACCAGTAATTGCACTTTTCAGACAAAGAGGAATACAAATATATCCTTACTTGGACGACTGCCTTATTCAAGCGGAGAACGAGGACATTCTACTACAGCATCTGGCGTTTGTAAAAAGATTACAGACAAGTCTAGGGTAAACAGTAAACGAGAAGAAAACTCTTAACAGGCCTAGGGTACACAGTCAATAAAAATAAATCAAAACTAGTACCCTCTCAAGAGATAATATTCCTGGGTGCAAGCTTAAATACAACTGCCTAGATGGCTTATTTCATGCCAGGCAAACACAGACAACTGACTACTTATTTCAAAATGTTGGCAACAAAGACCCAGTTATCTGGAAGAAAATTTCTGCAGTTCTTGGGATGTCCTTCATGGATGCATCTGCAGTCATAACAACTGGGTTGTCCTGTCGTCAGGCAGCCCTTCAGTCGGCTGGATTCCAAAGTCCGGGTCCGGCTTCGGCTGATGTCGCACTTCACCCGACGTCATCTCTGCTGGTCTTCGGGTATAAAGGCATCAGCCGACGCCATTTTCTTCAGTCTTTCTTGCCGCGTGGCGCCCGAAGCAGAAGCTGTTCGCAAGTGCCGGTCGGTCAGATCCAGAGATTACTACTACCGAATACTCCTTCGAAGACTTCTAAAAGCTAAGTACCCCGTTGGGGACTCTTTCTTGCCTCAGCCGATGTCAGAAAAAGTCAATAACTGTTTAACTTGTGGGAAACAAATACCTCATAAAGATTTCCACTCTTACTGTTTGCCTTGTTTAGGCCCAGACCACGACGTAGCAGCCTGTTCAGCCTGTGCTTCTTTCAACCGACGAACGCTTAGGCGTCGGTCGGAGTTTGCTGAACAGTTTTCGGCTCTGAATTTGCGTACATTATGCCGTCGGATCCTCCGACTACCCAAATTGTTAAAAAGCGAAAGAAAAGACCGACACTCGCGGTCAGCGGTTTCGGCCGAAACCATGGTTAAGCAAACCGAGTGTCTCGGTTTCGGCGAAACCGAAAACTGATCAGAGTACAGCCGAATCAATGACTACTACTGAGGTTCGGTTACCTTACTTGAATCGGCCTCAGAAATTTTACCTACTACAGTGGTTACTAGTGACTTATCAGACACCATCCCTTTGGATGTCTCTACCCCAGCACGTGGTGCTGCTAGGCCTCCTGCAGCCATGTCTATTAAGGCCTTCGCCAGGGCTAAAGCAGCCAACTCTACTAAGTCAGTGCCTGTTAAACCCCCTCAACCAGGCCCACTTCTAGTTCACAAATGCTTACTCTGGCAGAAGATTTAATATCCTTAATTAGGGATCTCAATCTCACCCAGACAGGGCCTCTCAGCCCCAGAAAGAGACCTAGAGCAGAGCCCTCGAGCCTGTGTCCTCTGATGATTCTCGCGGAAGACTCAGATATTACAGACCAGCCAGAGGCTCCTTTCTCCAATTTTGAGGACTCAGATGCTGAAGAATCCATTCCAGCTGCTTCCCCACCAGAAGAATTCTCCTTTGGGAAACCTTACATGCCATGAGAGAACAATTCCAATGGCAGGAACAGGATTTTTCAGACTCCAGAAAAAGACTTAGGACTTTTCTGCACCTACCACAACACAGGCCCTTAGCTATACCTCCTGTCCTCTCTGTTGTGGACGATGCATTTAATGATGTTTGCACTGCACCAGATTCTTTACCTCCAGCACCTGCCAAACCAGATAGATTTTACAGGGTGCCAGACACTCATCATCACCTATACAAGGCCCCTCTTGCAGACCCCGAAACTATATCCCAGGGCCCTAAGGCAGTAGCCTCAACCACAGCAAAAAACCCTATTCCTTCTGAAAGGGAAGCCAGGTCTTTAGACAGATGGGGCAAAAAGGTTTACACCTCTGCTACTCTCTCAGCTAGAGCTTTAAACTGTCAGTTTCACATGATACAATACCAAGAGTTTATGCTTGATCAGTTAACTAAAAAGCTATCCTCTGATGACTCTATAGATAAGAAAAATCTATTAGAAGTGGTAAATAACATACAACAGGTTAGTAACCATTCCTTAAAATGTGGCTATGATGCACTGGAGGCTTCATTTAGATCAGCCATGACTGGCACAGTGATAAGAAGACATGCATGGCTGAAGGAACAAGTTTTACTGGATCATGTTAAAGCTAAGTTATTAGATGCTCCTATGGATAAGACCAGTTTGTTTGGTACACCTGCCCAGCAGGTAATGAAGAAAATGGAAGAAAAGGCAAAATCTGTACAGATGGTTAAAGATTTCTTGCAGGTTCAGCCCCCAAGGTTTAGCAGGAACTGGCCTGCCAAAAATTGGTCCTTTCCTGACTCCACAAGATCCCAAAGGGGCAGGAATAGACGTTCCAGAGGCAGAAATCAATCCAGAGGGGGTGCCTACAGAGGACGACAGTGGCAAGGTAATAACAGAGCCACAGGCACAGCCACTACCACTACAACAGGGCAATCACAGTGACTTGATTCTAACTCTGCCTACCAGGGAACAAATAGCAGCACCCTTAGGCGGAAAATTAACCTTATTTTCAAAGAACTGGCACTATATCACAAAAGACAAGTGGATTTTGCAAACCATAGACCAAGGTTACGGTTCCACTTCCACACTATACCAGTCAAAAAGAGGAATGCCAAACCTACCTCCAAATCAAAAAACAGAAGCTCTACAGCAGATAATGCAATTAACAAAGATGAGAGCTGTGGAAAGAGTACCAATAACAGAACAAGGCAAAGGATTCTACTCCAGACTATTCCTAGTTCCAAGAAAGGAAAAAAGTTGGAGACCTATTCTCGATCTGTCCACCTTAAACACATACATCATTGTCCCAAAATTCAAGATGCTGACCCTACAGCAACTTCTTCCCATGCTGGGCAAGGAGTGTTGGCTGGTAACTCTAGATCTCAAGGAGGTATACTTGCACGTCCCCATTCGACCAATTTGCAGAAGATACCTCAGATTTCTTGCAGGATCAGAGCACTATCAATTCTCAGCATTGCCCTTTGGCTTATCTACTGTGCCCAGAGTATTCACAAAATGCCTGGCATCAGTAATCGCCCACTGCAGACTACAGGGAATCCAAATTTATCCATACCTGGATGACTGCCTGCTACAAGGGGACAACAAAAGCAAGCTGACAACAGATTTACAAAGGGTCATTTACTTGCTACAAGCACTGGGATACACAGTCAATTTGCAAAAATCAAGGCTGATTCCATCCCAAACAAGGACATTCTTGGGCGGAATTGGACACAGTAAAACAAATGGCATTCCTAACTGCAGAAAAACAAAGAGATCTCCCTCTTTACTTCTTGGCACTAACAAACCACAGCAAGCTAACAGCAAGAAAAGTTCTGCAGGCCTTGGGCTTCATGGCATCATGCATAATCTTGGTTCCACATGCCAGACTGCATATGAGAAAACTACAGTGGTACCTAAAGAATTTATGGTCCCAACACAGGCACAGCCTAGAAGCAGAAATTCCACTAATTCCATGCCTAAAACAGGAGTTCCTATGGTGGGCTCAAGCATGCCAGTCAAACCCAGGCTTACCCTTTCACAAATATCAAGCAAGCCAATCCATCACAACAGACGCCTCAGACCTAGGATGGGGGGCTCACATGCTGGACAAATGCGTGCAAGGATTGTGGACTCAGGACCAACTTCACCTGCACATCAACCTAAAAGAAATGCTGGCAGTAAAACTGGCAATCCAAAAATTCAGACCATTTCTCAAAGAAGGCCATTTGATGATAAGGGTGGGAGGATGACATAATGGTTAAGGTGTTTACCTTAAAGACACAAGGTGCAGGGTTTGATTCTCACATGGGGTAACTCGCTAGACTTCAAATGGCCCAAAAGGGCAGTTAGCCTAGGGTTGGGAGGGTGGCCTAATGGTTAAGGTGTTTGCCTTACAAACACAAGGTGCAGGGTTTGAGACTCACAAAGGATAGTTGGCTAAGCTTAAAATGGCTCGCAAGGGCAGTTAGCTTAGTAATAATCTATAAAAACATGTCTATAAAAACAAGGACAGACAACACCACAGTCATGTGGTACATCAACAAACAGGGAGGCACTCATTCATACCCCCTATGCAGAATGACTTTGGACCTTTGGAACCTGGCACTCAGCTACAACATCCAGTTACAGGCAATGTTTGTACCGGGAAAGGAGAACACTCTAGCAGACATGTTAAGCAGAACCACCTCGGATGCTCACGAATGGATGCTACACCCGGACATCTTCAAGACCATCGCAAAGAAATGGGGAATGCCACAGATAGATCTATTCGCTTCCCCTCTCAACCACCAGCTCAAAAATTCTGCACAAGGACATTCCATCCACTTGCATCGAAGTGGATTCGCTCTCCTTCGGCTGGAAAGGCCTGACAGCATATGCATTCCCACCTCTTCCCTTGATACACAAGGTATTACTAAAAATCAAGGAGGAACGTCCAAGGATAATCCTGATAGCTCCAAACTGGCCAAGACAACACTGGTACCCATTGCTGAGGAGCATGTCTCGGGACAAAATGTGGTCAATACCCTGATGCCTTTGATGTTAACTCAGAACAACTACAGCATCATGCATCCAACCCTAAAACGTTGCAGCTGACTGCATGGCACATCACATAGCAGCAACTATTCCAGATCTCTCCCAAAGGGTTAAAGACATTATCCTTGAAGCCCGCAGACCTTCAACAAGAAGGAACTATGCAGGGAAATGGAAAAGGTTTGTCATTTGGAGTGCTGAAAGAGGGAAGGATGTGTCGAATATAGATATGGCTAACATTCTGAAGTACTTGGCAGAGCTTCTACATACAGGCCTGTCCTATTCCTCCATCAAGATACATGCATCAGCTATTTCAGCAGAATACAGCTTTGATCCACCTGTCTTACATCCTCTACTCAGGCAGTTCCTCAGAGGGATCAAGAATGTAAAACCTCCTAGGAAACCACCACTGCCAGCTTGGGATTTGAACTTTGTGCTAGAAAAGTTGACACTCGCACCTTTTGAACCAGCAGCAACAGCAGACCTACAGCATCTTTCATGGAAAACTGCTTTCCTACTGGCAATAACCTCAGCAAGGAGGGTTTCTGAACTTCAGGCCCTAATGGCAGTACAACCCTTCCTAATCTTCCACCAAGACAGAGTGTCCATGAGGACTAATCCTACATTTATGCCTAAGGTGGTATCCAGAGTGTCCTTAAACCAGGCAATCCACCTACCTACCTTCTTCCCCAACCCACAAAACAGAGGGGAAAGAATTCTGCATACCTTGGATGTACACAGACAGCTACGCTACTACCTGGACAGAACAAAAAGTAACAGAAAAACTAACCAGCTTTTTGTAGCCTATGCAACAGGAAGGGAAGGAAAAGCAATTTCCAAACAGACAATCTCCAAATGGATAGGAAATTGCATACGATTCTGTTATTCCTTCCATGGAAAACCAATTCCACAGAACATACGACCTCATTCTACAAGAGCAACAGCCACTACCACAGCCTTCTTACGAGGAGTGGCAACCAAGGACATTATTGAGGCGGCTACTTGGACCTCCGTGCATACATTTGCCAAGCATTATAATTTACCTCTGTATTCCAGATCCCGAGCAGGGTTTGCCACTGCTGTACTGCAAGGGATCCTAACCACACCATAATCTATTCTTCCTCCTCCCTAGTTGGCTATGGTATTCTACCCAGTTGTTATGACTGCAGATGCATCCATGAAGGACATAGTACAGTTTTGTACCTACCATAAATGTAGATGTCCGAACTGGATAGCATCTGCAGTCAGGATTACCCTCCCTCCTTCCCTCTGTGGTACTCCTAGGGTATTTACCCTCCTAATAGCTAGCTGGTGGGGAGTCTCTTATGGTGTATTTGTTTGTATATATGTACATACATGCTTATTTTTTGTGTTTGCCTTCTATCCTTTGGGAAACATTGGCATTTTTACCCAAAATTTAGCCTTCCAAGAGGGCAACTGGCATCTGGGGCAAGAAACACTGAAGAAAATGGCGTCGGCTGATGCCTTTATACCCGAAGACCAGCAGAGATGACGTCGGGTGAAGTGCGACATCAGCGAAGCGGACCCGACTTTGGAATCCGGCCGACCGAAGGGCTGCCTGACGACAGGACAACCCAGTTGTTATGACTGCAGATGCTATCCAGTTCGGACATCTACATTTATGGTAGGTACAAAACTGTACTTTTCATGGCATCCTTCATTCTGCTAATTCCATATGCAAGACTGCATATGAGGAAACTTCAATGGTATCTAAAAAGTGTTTGGACTCAATATTGCCACAGCCTGGAAACAATAATTACCCTCATTCCCTGCCTGCAACAGGAGTTTCGATGGTGGGCAAAAGCCTGTCACCACAACACGGGACAGCCATTCACCTTACCCACAGCCAGGCAGACATTGACAACAGATGCATCAGATTACGCCTGGGGGGCCCATATGGCAGGAAGATGTATTCAGGGCACATGGTCCGCAAGTCAAATGCATCTACATATCAATCAAAAAGAGATGTTAGCTGTTCAGAATGCCCTAACAACCTTCAAGGATCAGCTTCATCCAGGACAACTACTAATAAAGACGGACAATACTACAATCATGTGGTACATAAACAAGCAGGGAGGCACACATTCCTACCCCCTGTGCAGGCTAGCCATGAACTTGTGGCACACAGCATTGACTTACCAAGTACATCTGCAAGCTCAATTCCTGCCAGGAAGGAAAAATACTCTGGCAGACAAACTAAGCAGAAACGTAATGAATCCCCACGAGTGGAAATCGGATCCACAAGTCTTCAGCATGATAATAAGGACCTGGGGATGCCCAGACATAGACCTATTTGCCTCCCCTCACAACTACCAACTACAAAGATTCTGCACAAGGACTTATCACAAGCAAGCATGGAAAGTGGATGCTCTATCTTTCAGCTGGAAAAATCTAACAGTATATGCCTTTCCTTCTCTGTCTCTCCTCCCCAAGGTACTCCTCAAGGTCAGACAAGAGAAACCAAAAATGATACTGCTTGCCCCAGACTGACCCTGACAGCAGTGGTACCCAATCCTAAAGAGCTTGTCTCACTGCCCAGCCTGGGCATTACCTCAAATTCCTCACTTATTGACCAAACAAGACAGCCAGATACTGCACAGCCAACTCAAAACCTTAAACCTGGCGGCATAGCAGATAATGTAGCCTCTCAAGGCACACCTCTCTCTAAAGCAGTGATGGATGTTATTTTGGAGGCCAGGAGGCCTAGCACCAGAAAATCTTATGCAGACAAATGGAAGAGATTCTGTGCTTGGAACCAAGCACAAGGTATTGACATGATTGTTCCAAATATTCCTCAGATTTTGCAATACTTAACTGAGATGCTGGGTAAAGGCCTTTCCTTTTCATCAATTAAAATTCATGCCTCTGCCATTTCAGCTCATTACAATACAGAACCACCAATCTTTTCTCATCCGTTACTGAGGCAGTACCTCAGAGGGGCCAAAAACATAAGACCGCCAAGGAGAGCACCAGTACCTGCATGGGACCTCAACTGTGTCTTGGAAAAACTCACACTACCTCCATTTGAGCCAGCCTCTGCAGCTGACATAAAATTCTTATCCTGGAAAACAGCTCTTCTCCTAGCAATAACCTCCGCTACAGGCACTCATGGCTGTGGAACCTTTTATCATTTTCCATCCTGACAGGGTTTCGCTGAGGACAAACCCTACATTTATGCCTAAGGTAGTGTCCAGTGTGGCCCTAAACCAAACAATTCATTTGCCTACCTTCTATCCTAACCCTCAGAATAAGGGTGAGAGAATTCTGCATTCTTTGGACATTCACAGACAGCTACGCTTCTGCTTGGACAGAACTAAAGCTTTCAGAAAGACTGATCAACTTCTAGTGGCATATGCTGCAGCATCACAAGGAAAGCCTATCTCTAAACAGACTATTTCAAAGTGGATAGGCCATTGCATCCATTTCTGCTATTCACAGCATGGCAAATCAGTGCCTAAGAGCATTACGCCACATTCAACCAGAGCAGCAGCCACTTCAGCAGCCTTCCTCAGAGGAGTACCGACCAAAGACATCTTAGAGGCTGCAACTTGGAGTTCAGTGCATACCTTTACAAAGCACTATCACTTACCTCTCTACTCTAAATCCAGGGCAGGCTTTGCCACTGCAGTTCTGCAGGGCCTTATAGCCACTCCTAATCCTATTTAGCTCCAGCCTCCCAACCATAGCTTTGGGATTCAACCCAATTGTAATGACTGCAACAGTGAAACATGATGAACATAGTACAGTTGTGTACACTTACCATAAATGTAGATGTTCGAGTGTATTCACTGTTGCAGTCCAGGTTACCCTCCCTCCATCCCCCTTTTTTCTTTGCTGGGACCTAACTGTACTTTTCTCCTCTATACAACCTATGTGGTGTATTTGCTTGTAGATGAAGGAAAAGTTGTTTATTGTGCATGCATGCTTATTGGCATAATTTAGCCTACCATTTTAGGGGCACCTGACATATGGGGCAAGAAACACTGAAGAAAATGGCGTTGGCTGCATCTTATATACCCCTGGCGCACTGACGTCAGGGAAGAGGTGACAGCAACCAACGCTGGACCTAGACTTTGGAACTCAGGCCGACTGCAGGTAGCCTGCCAGCAGGATAACCCAATTGTAATGACTGCAACAGTGAATACACTCAAACATCTACATTTATGGTAGGTACACAACTGTACTTTCCTATGTTGCAGTATTCATACTGTGGGAATTTCCAGCCCTCAGGCGATCTGACATCTGCTACTGTACAAAAGCTTAAGCCTGGCTGCTGTAGGTGCGTGGGATGTCATACATAGGGCCATAAACCAGGGACTATAAATGTGACACCTGCATGCACAGACCTAAGAACTTTTCAGCCGCAGATGACGTACGGTTCGACTGTTCCGTTCCTTAGTCAGAAGACTTCAAAAAAGATAAGTACCCCGTTGGGGGTTTCATTTTTCTTACTACTTGAGCTTGGTTGCTGTAGGTTTTGTTTCAGCTATTTAGCCGATGTCTGAGAAAAAGAGTAAATATAATTGCGGGCATCAGATACTGTATAAGGATTCACACGACAAGTGCGTGCTTTGCTTAGGTGAGGAGCACGACCATAAGGCCTGCTCCATTTGTCAGCCATTCATTCCAAAAACCCTTTGCAGCCATCTGGCAGCTTTAAATTTGTATCTTGAGAATCAAAGATTGAAATGCCTTGCTCGCAGGATGGATCCCGAGTCAGATGCCCAGTCCAAAAACCAAGGAAGAAGGCCAAGGTTTCCTGGCCTATTCCCGTTGTTGCTCTGCCATCGGATGTCCCGCTGACTAGCGATTTAGGGTCCGAGGGACTGCCAATTCTTCTGTCAGCTTCGACAGATCCCCTGGAAGAGGCCATTACTGCAACTATGGAGAGCATGCCAGCGGAGCCGACCCAGACGCCAGTCTCAACCGACATCGAGGGGGAACCAGTACTTGGTCGGCCGACTGAGACTCCTTCTGCTCCAGCCCAGACCTTGGTTACTAGGCCAACTCCTAAGCCAACGCCAACTAAGAAAAAACAAAAAAACAAACACTTGAGCTCTATGCCTCAAGCTACTCTAGACTGGCAGACATTCACCAATTCTGTCTGCAGGCCTTTATGGCCTTTAGGCCTACAGGCCCTGTACCTACAGACATTCCAATTGCTGAGCCCCAGGCCAGCCTCTGCTTCTTCCCTCCCCTTAATCACTACTCAGCAGGGAGAAGAAGTAGAACCTGACCAGTACAATTCCTCTTCTGAGGAATCTGTTTCTTATGTGTCTCAAATTGCTTCTCCTGTGGACTATTACTCCTCAGACGAAGACTCTATTGAGGGTGATTCTCCTTCAGAGGATATTTCCTTTGGGTAAACTATCACAAAAATGAAAGAGTATTTCAAGTGGGATACCACCTTGATGATAGATACCCAAAAAATGTATTTTGAACTTCTGCAGTTAGAATCTCCCTCCCCCTCAGCTGTTCCCCCAGTTCTACCAACCTTTCTGGATGCCTTTAATTCGGCCTCCAAGAATCCAGATTCTCAACCACCTGCCCCTAAATGGCCAGATAAATTTTATAAAGTTCCAGATGAAAAGAAGTTTCTAATGAAACCTCCCATGGCTGACCCTGCAGTCATTGCGGTGTCTCCTGACAGACAGTCTAGACAGTTGCCCTCTGCTTCCCTTTTGCCCACAGACAAGGATAGCAAGACTATGGACAGAATGGTAAACAGTATATACCTCCTCCACCTTAGCCTTTAGGGCTATAAATTACCAAACACACATGGTAAAATATGCCTTAGACCTTGTTTCCCAGGCCTCCACCTTGCTAACTTCTACTCCTAACTGCCCCACAAAAAATGGCATTGCATCTAAACTGTCTTTAGTTACTCAAGTAGCCAGACATTTGATTAAGTGCAGTTATGATGCAGCAGAAGCATCAGCCAAGTCTGCTGCATCTGCATCTGTCTTGCATAGATATTCCTGGCTAGGCCTCCAACCTCTACCAGAGGACTTTAAATCCTAGACCACAATCTTTTATTTGGTAAGAATTCAGCAGAACATTTCAAAAATCTACACCAGAAAAGTAAAGAGCTTCAAGACATCAAGCACTTGCGGGTGTCCCCCTTCCCCAGATACTACAGGAACTACCCCGCTAATACTTTTGTAAGAAGAACTCCATCTACATCTCATCCTCCCTCCTCTAGGCCTTGTAAAGCATCCAGGAGACTGCCTTACTCCAGACCTCCTAATTCCCAGGCACCTGCCAAGCAGCCTTTTTCCTGACTAAGGAGGTTCCACTTCAGTGACTGCCTGGATCAGCTGCCTCTGTCCACCCACCTTACCCAATGCCTCCCCTTTTGGAAAACAATTACCTCGGATACCTGCGTGCTTTCCATCGTCCAAAAAATATATTTTCTAGCTTGAAAGGAAAAGCCAAAGCCAAAAAGAATTTGCTTTCTTCCAAGAAACCAGCTACATTTATTCTCTTTCATAGTGAAAGAACTCCTGACTCTAGGAACTATAGAGCCATTTCCCTCAGGACAGGAAGGAAAAGGCTTCTATTCCCGCCTTTTACTAGTCTCAAAAAAGGATGGCCCTTGGAGGCCAATCCTGGACTTATCTTATCTAAACCTGTTCCTACAGGTTCCGTCCTTCAGGATGCTCTCCCTACAAACTTGCTACCCCTCATTCCACCCAAAGCCTTCATGGTCACTCTGGATCTGAAGGATGCCTACCTGCACATCCCTATCGGACCCTCCCACAGGAGGTTTCTGCACTTCACTGGACATTCTTCACACTTTCAGTTTACAGCCTTGCCCTTTGGCTTGTCAACTGCTCCCAGAGTATTTACAAAGTGCTTTGCCTCAGCCATTGCCTATTGCAGAACCAAGGGGCTCCAAATCTACCCTTATATGGACGATGTTCTTATTCTGGCAGAATCAGAATCCACCCTGAAAAACCATCTCAAATTTACAATGACTGCCCTCCATAACTTGGGCTTCACTATCAACCTCCAGAAGTCCTCACTTCTTCTTCAGCAGAACACAGTTTTCCTAGGCTGCAGGATAATAACAGACTTGATGAGATCCTTTCTCCCACTGGACAATATGCATTCTCTCTCCAGCAATTTTCAAGGCCTACTTACAAAATCACATCTCTCTGCAGTTAGAATCTCCCTCCACCTCAGCTATTCCCCTAGTTCTACCAACCTTTCTGGATGCCTTTAATTCAGCCTCCAAGAATCCAGATTCTCAACCACCTGCACATGAAAAAATTCCTATGGTATTTAAAAAATGTATGGTCTCAAAGCCAACATTCATTAGACAACTAATTCCCCTCCGGCCCTGCCTAAAAACAGAACTAAAGTGGTGGATTCAGCAAGTCTCACAGAACCAGGGAATCCCACTCCCAGCTACCCCCATCACTCAAACCATGCACACAGATGCATGCGATTTATGGTGGGGAGCAGAGTTCAAGGGCTTCAGGGTACAATAGCATTGGGACCCTGCATTTCAAAATCAACACATCAGCATCAGGGAACTGACAGCAGTATTACTGGCTCTCAAAGCTTTCCTTCCAGTCTTGCAACCAGGCCTGCTACACATTGTGACAGACAATACAACTATCATGTGGTACCTCAACAAGCAGGGAGGGACAAAGGTGTACCAGTTATGCCAGAAAACTCTACAAATCTGGGAAGTAGCAACCAGACACAACCTCTTTCTGCAAGCCTCTTACATCCCCTCTCAGGAAAACAGTCAAGCAGACTTACTCAGCAGAAATCCTCCCGTCAGCACGAATGGATGTTGCACAGGGAAACTTTCTTAGACATTGTCCACCAGTGGGTACAGCTCAAGTGGATCTGTTTGCCTCCCCCCCAGAACAGGCAATTAAACAGATTTTGCTCCAGGGATAACATTGCACTAGCATGGAGAGTGAATGCCTTCGGCTTTCCATGGAAGGGAATGTTCCTGTACGCTTCTCCCCCCTTCCCTCTAATACACCAGGTCCTACCGAAGATCAACAAGGAACAACCAGAAACCTTGTTGGTGACTCCCTATTGGCCAAGGCAATACTGGTTCCCCATTTACTCCCTGTCCAAGGGTAATCACCACAAGCTATCCCACAAGGTGGATCTACTCACCCAACAAAAGGGATCTCTCATTCACCCTCAGCTGCCTTTACTGCATCTGACCCTTTGGATGATCAACTTCTGATCCCTTTCAGACAACTGTACTCCGAAGACGTGCTCTCAAAACTGGGAGAGGCTAGGAAACCATCTGCCAGAAAATACTATTTGTCCAAATGGCATAGATTCACAAGTTGGTATACAATTAAAGACAGGGACCCTTTTCAAGCAGATCCCCTTTAGTCCTTAGTTATGTATGTGAGCTCCTTAAGGAAGGGCTAGCATATTCATCTCTGAAAGTCCACCTCTCTGCCATTTCAGCCTGTTTGCCTTTACAGCCACATCTGCTCTCTATACTAGACTTTAAACTTTTCCTGCATATCAGACCACAAAGGAAACCCATTCCTCCTCCCTGGGACCTCAACTTCGTACTGGAAAAACTAACCCTACCTCCTTTTGAGCCAGCAAGCAGAGCTTCCCTACAATTGTGCACATGGAAAACCATTCTCTTAGTGGCCATCACCTCCACAAAGAGTGTGTGAACTGCAGGCCTTCATGGCCTGCCCCCCTTACACTACCTTCCACAAGGGTAGGGTGAGGTTGCGCACTAACCCTTCCTTCATGCCCAAAGAGGTGAATGAACTATCTCTTAACCAGTCTATTCATCTATCAACATTCTTTCCCTCTCCATCTAATAATGCAGAGAGGATCCTTCATTCTCTGGATGTGCACAGACAACTAAGATTCTATGTAGACAAAACTAAATCTTTCAGAAAATCTGATCAATTCTTCATCTCCTTCCACCCCAGGGCTCTGGGTAAGGTAGTCTCCAAACAAATCATTTCCTCCTGGATTAGGAAATCCATTATCTTCTGCTACTCTCACCATGACAAACCATTGCCCCTAGGGGTTATAGCTCATTCCACTAGAGGAATGGCTCTCTCTAAAGCCTTTCTCAAAGGGCTGGATACAGCCTCCATCATGGAAGCTGCTACCTGGTCTACAGTTCACACCTTCACTAAGCATTACAAGCTAGACCACATCTCTAGGGCCAGAGCAAGAAGCTGATACCTGGTCTACAGTTCAGACCTTTAATAAGCACTACAAACTAGACCATATCTCCAGGGCCAGAGCAGGATTTGCCAGAGCAATCCTGCAGACACTTTTAGAATCCTCTACCTCTGCCCCCACCCATCACTCTTCCTAAGCTGTGGTACTGTCCCACAGTATGAATACTGCAACATAGGAATAGAAGGACATAGAATAGTTGTGTAAAATCTTACCATAACCATGGATGTCCTTCTCTTCCATGTTGCAGTATTCCTTCCCTCCCTCCATACCTCCTTCTTCTTTTCTTTGGATGCTTGGTCTACACCTGTGTGTCCTCTCCCTGCAGGCTATTTTGTTCAGCCCTGCAGGGGACATTTGCTCTTCAGCTTCTCCTTGTGCTTATCCACACTTATCTGGGCTTCAAGTTCTGAGGTCTGTGTGTGCAGACATCACTTTTATAGTCCCTGGTTTATGGCCCTATGTGTGATGACCCACGCACCTACAGCAGCCAGGCTTAAACTTTTGTATAGGAGCCAACTTCAGATCGCCTGGGGGCTGGAAATTCCCACAGTATTAATGCTGCAACATGGAAGAGAAGGACATCTATGGTTATGGTAAGATTTTACACAACTGTTCTTTATTCTAAGAAACCATGTATAGTCCTGCGGAATAGTAAAAGCAGCCAAGATGTTAGTCTTAGTAAACAGTGAACTTTATTATACAAAAGTCAAAATAAAATGTTTTATGGCTTAATAAAAATGAAAAAAAAATGCAAGATGTCCTTCTCTTCTCATGTTACAGTATTCTTACATGTGGAATCCTCCACCTCAGGTAAGCTTAGCCTGGCTGCTGTAGGGTGCGTGGGGTGTCACACCCTGGGACCATAAAGTGTGGGCCATAAATGTGACACCTGTACGCACATACCTCAGAACTTCTCTGCCTCGGATGAACGTCAGCTTGCTCGTTCTGCTCCACGATACTAACTACGTTAAAGATAAGTACCACATTGGGGAATCTTTCCTTACTTTTTCTAGACTAAGCTTAGGTTGCTGTTATGTGTTGTTAGCTGATTCTATCCATGTCATCTAGGAAGGGAAATGTAAATGCGGTCTCTCCTTGTTTTGCTTAGGGCTGTCCCATAATGGTGCAGTGTGTAAAATCTGCCAGTTGTTTATCCCTAAGACCCTACATAGCCATCTGGCAGCCCTCAAACTGTTTGTAGAAAATCAGTGTCTAAAGCGCCTTGCCCTTGGTATGGATCCTGAATCGGGCATCCAGGCAGAGCCACCTAAAAAGAATCCCAAGAGGTCTAGGCTTGACGCTATGCCTCCGACTTTGGACGTCCTGAACCTACCAGTCTAGGGGCTGAGGAACATACAATAGGACTGGTGACTTTGGCAGGTACCATTTCAGATGCCACCCTTGTTTCTCCAGCCAGCATGTCCACAGAGGTTTCTAAGATGTTGGTCTTGGTCGATGTCGATGGGAACCTGGCTCGCCTGTATGGCCACCATTACCCGAATCCAAGGAAGGTGCTATGACCCCAGGCTTGACATCTGATTCCAGGCCCTTAGCCTCTCAAACTACTCATAAGATGCCTTCTTTCAAAAGGAAGCAAAAGACTAGGCATTTATCTCCCTCAGCTGAAGGTCAGCCTGACCGGCAGGCATTTTCCCAGTCACTATTTCAGGCTTTTATGGCCCTGAGGCCTAATGCCTCACATACTCCTGCCCTGCCAACTTTAAGTCCCAGGCCTACCACTGTTAGTTCCATACCTCCTCCGCAGACTCAAGAGGAATACTCTTTTTCTTCCTCTGATGAATCTCTCACATGCCTCCCAGTTGGCCTCTCCACTAGAATACTGCTCCCCTGATGAGGACTCATTGGAAGGGGACTCCCCACCAAAAGACTTAACTTTTGAGGAGACTCTCTTCAAAATGAGAGAATCTTTCATGTGGGACTCCACTCAAATGACTGAGGTGCAGAAGAGATACTTTGAACTTCTGCAGATGTAGTCTCCCTCTCCCTCTGCTATTCCTCCTGTGATGTGATTCCTGCATACTTGGATGCCTTTGCCTCCACTTCCAAGACCCCAAAATCCCAGCCACCAGCCCCAAAAAGGGCAGACATGTTCTGCAAAGTTCCTGATGATTATAAATATCTTATCAAACCTCCCATGGCGGACCCAGCTGTGACTGCTGTGGCTGCTGACAATCTAGGCAGATCCCATCCTCTTCTCTGCTGCCCTCAGATAAGGACAGTAAGGTGATGGCTGGCCAGGCTGAGAAAGAAGATCTACACTTCCCCAACCCTGGCTTTTAGGGCCTTCAATTACCAGACTCATATGTTAAAGTATGACTTAGATTTAGTTTCCCAGGCCTCCAGCCTACTCTCCCCTATGCCTGACTCCCCAGCTAAGCCTTAAGTTGCCTCAAAACTTTGTCTAGCAGCACAAGTAGCCAGGCATTCAGTAAAATGCAGCTACAATGCTGCTGAAGCCTCAGCCAGGTCAGGTGCATCTTCATCTGTCTTACATAGGTGTTCCTGGCTTAGACTTCAACCCCTGCCAGATGATTTCAAAAACAAGATTTTGCATGCCCCACTGGACAACAACTTCCTTTTTGGTAAGCAATCTGCAGAACTTTTCAAAAATCTTCAGGAAAAAAAGTAAAGATATACAGGACCTGAAGCATCTGCTGGTATGGGGTGGGAGGATGGCATAATAGTTAAGGTGTTTACCTTACAGACACAAGGTGCAGGGTTTGATTCCCACATGGGGTAATTGGCTAGGCTTGAAATGGCCCACAAGGGTAGTTAGCCTAGTACTAACCTATGAACCTATGGTATCTCCAGTTCCTAAATTCTACAGGAACTACACAGCAAAACCAAGCTTTGTTAGAAGGGCACCTGCCCCCCTCTTCTTCAAAGCCTAGGAAAGGAGCAAGAAAACCCTCATCCACTAGAACTAGCTCCTCTCACACTACTCCCAGACAGCCCTTTCCAGACAGACCTAACAATGCATGACTGGCTAAACACCTTGCATCATCTGCCCCTTTCTATCCAGGTCTTCCCTTTTGGCAACAAATCACCACAGACAACTGCGTTCTTTCAGTTGTGGAAAAAGGGTATTTTATGACTTTCAAGAAAGACCTTCTCTAAAAGGGATTCCCCTCCCTCCAAAAAAAACAAATTCTCCTCATAACTCAGGTCATTCAGGAGTTACTCCTTCAAGGAACTATAGAGAGCCCCCCCCCCCCAGACAAGAAGGTCTAGGTTTTTATTCCAGGCCCTTCCTGGTTCCCAAAAAGGATGGCCCTTGGAGACCCATCCTGGACCTGTCCCTTCTAAACCCCTTTCTGCATGTACTTTCCTTCTGCATGCTATCCCTACAAACTTTTCTTCCACTTTTGACACCCAGTGCCTTCATTGCCACTTTGGACCCGAAAGAGGCTTGCCATCACATCCCCATCCACCCAGACTTCTGCATGTTCCTGTGTCTTGCTGTGCCATCCTCAGATTATCAGTTTAGTGCCTTGCCCTTTGACTTATCTACAGCACCAAGGGTATTTACAAAACGTCTAGCCCCTGTAGTAGCCTTCTGCAGAACAAAAGGCGTACAGATCTTCCCATACCTGGATGACCTCTTTGTCCAGGCAGAGGAAGTAAATACTCTTCAGAGACACCTCCAATTCACCACTGCCCTCTTAGGAAGTCTGGTTTTCACAATCAGTCTACGCAAGTCCTCCCTAACTCCCTCCCAAGACAAAATTTTCTTGGGTTGCAGAATAAAGATGGTCATCATGAAGGCCTTTCTCCCACCAGAAAAGGTCACTTCTCTGACCACTTTCTTTCAGAATGTACTCCTACTCTTCAGCATTTCAGCCAGGGAATTTCTTCACCCACTAGATGTTCATCGTGCATACAGCTGCAGTCATCACACTTGGGTTATCCTGCCGTCAGGCGGGTCCTCGGTCGGCCGAATTCCAAAGTCTAGGTCCGGTGTCGGTTGTCGTCGCTTCTTCCCTGACGTCAGTGCAGCAGGGGTATAAAAGAGGCAGCCGACGCCATTTTCTTCAGTCTTTCTTGCCGCGTGGTGCCCGAAGCAGAAGCAGTTCGCAAGTGCCGGTCGGCCAGCTCCTGAGATTTATGAACAGTATTTCAGCCAAAGTCTTCTTTAAAGCCAAGTACCCCGTTGGGGAAACTTTTCTTGCCTCAGACCGATGTCAGACAAAGTTAATAATTGCATTTCTTGTGGGAAGCAAATACCGCATAAGGATTTTCACTCTTACTGTATACCTTGCTTAGGGCCAGACCAGGACGTCTCGGCCTGCCGTTTTTGTGCTAGGTTTAACAAGCGCACTATTAAGTGCCGGGCAGAATTCGCCCTTCATTATTTTGGCAAAAAATTTAATTATATCATGTCGTCGGATGTTCCAACGCCAGTTTTAGGCAAAAGACGCAAGGATAAGGATAGACATCCGGGGCCTGCACCGAGTACTGAGAACACGCTTAGGCCGACTACCGGTTCTCCGGTTCTCAGAGAGGCGCCTACGCAGCCCCTGACTACTGATGAAACTATTTTACCGGCGACTTCAGTACCCGAGGCTGCAGGATCCTCGGTCTCCATTCCCACTGCAGATACTGACGCCACTCTTGGCGGGGAAACCGAAATTTTAGCGAGGCCTGCCATTTCTGAAGGCGTTTTCAGGCCTACCACCTCCTCTATTAAATCATTCACTAAGTCTAAAGCTGCAATGAAAATTAAAAAAACAAGGGCCTCAGACCCCGTCTCAAGGCCCCATGCCTAAAAAACAGATGCTTAAAATGGCTGAGGATTTGATTACTCTCATCAGGGGTTCTCAACCCCCCTCAGACAAAAGACCCAGGTTGGAGGAAGACTACCCTTCCTCAGACCAGGCTTCTATTACTTCAGCCCATTCTGAGGACCAGGATTACTCCTACTCCCCATATGAAGACTCTGATGCTGAGGAGTCTATTCCCTCGGTCTCCCCCCCGAGGACTTCTCTTTTGGGGAAACCCTGCATACATTGAGAGAGCACTTCCACTGGGAAGGCCAAGATTACTCAGATTCCAAGAAAAGGCTCAGGGAATTTCTACTGCTCCCCCAGCATAGGCCCCTGGCTATCCCTCCTGTTTTAGATATTTTGGATGATGTGTACGCAGAAGCCAGTCTTAATCCAGACTCTTTACCTCCAGCCCCTGTTAAACCAGACAGATATTACCGGGTTCCTGATTCTCACCAGTTCCTTTATAAAAGCCATACTGCTGACCCAGAAACAATTTCACAGGGTCCCAAGGAGATTAAGGCCTCTACTGTTAAAAAAGCATTTGCCTTCAGAGAGAGATTCTAGCGCATTAGAAAGGTGGGGGAAAAAAGGTGTAGATATCAGCCACTTTAACCATGAGGGCATTAAACTGTCAATTTCATATGTTAAAATACCAACAGTTCTTGCTATCACAGCTGAAAGGCAAAATGACACAAACAGAACAGCCAGACTTGAAAGAGTTGCAGGATTTGTTGCATGGAGCAGAACAAGTGGGGAAACGTACCTTGCAGTGTGGTTTTGATGCTTTAGAGGCCTCATGCAGAGCTGCTGTCACGGGGTCTATCATACGTAGACCTGCTTGGCTCAAAGAGCAAACCTTACCAGATCATGTCAAAGCAAAGTTATTAGATGCACCACTACAAAAAGATGTATTGTTCAGTGCTAAAGCTGAGGAGGTACTAAAGAAAATGGAGGAAAAAGCGAAATCTATGCAAACAGTTGATTTCTTGCAGGTGCAGCCTCCACGCTTCAGCAGAAACTGGCCTTCAAAAAATCAGTCTTTTCCAGCCATGGACAAACCCCAAAGGGGCAGATACAGACGCCCAAGGGGTAGAGGACAACCTCAAGGATCTTACAGAGCTAGACAGTGGGAAACACCAGCCCCCAGAGGTGGAGAAGATAGGCCACAGTCATTTAGAAAACAAATGCAATGACTTTCCCCTATGCCTGCCAAACAAAGATATAATGGCAGCACCTTTTGGCAGAAAACTGGCCTTATTTTCAAAAAACTGGCACATTGTTACACAGGACAAATGGATTCTGGATATTATAGATAGAGGATACAGGTTCCACTTTCACACCCTTCCAAAAATGAGAGGCATGCCAAACCTGCCACAAAATCAATGGGCAGCGGCACAAAGGCAAATTTCCGCTCTCATGGATATGAAAGCTATTCAAAAGGTACCTGCAAAAGAACAAGGTCAAGGTTTTTATTCAAGGCTATTTCTGGTACCAAGGAAGGACAAAGATTGGAGACCCATCTTAGACCTATCTATTCTAAACACATATCTAGAGGTACCAAAATTCAAGATGCTCACATTACAGCAGCTTCTTCCCATGCTGGGCAAGGAGTCTTGGCTGTTAACGTTGGACCTCAAGGAGGCATACCTGCATGTCCCTATCAGACAAGATTGCAGAAGATACCTCAGATTTCTTGTAGGTTTAACCCATTACCAATTCTCTGCATTGCCCTTTGGCTTATCTACTGCGCCCAGAGTGTTTACGAAATGCCTGGCATCAGTAATTGCCTTTTGCAGACAACAAGGAATCCAAATCTACCCATATCTGGATGACTGCCTGATCCAAGCAGACAGAAAGGACCTTCTATTGCAACATCTGGCATTTGTAATAAAACTGTTAAACTGCCTGGGGTACACAGTGAACAAAAAGAAATCAAAACTAATACCTTCTCAACAGATAATTTTCCTGGGTGCCAGCTTAAATACAGCAACACAGATGGCCTACCTCACGCCAGACAAACAAGGGCAACTGTCTCAATACTACAGCAAAATGACAACTTTAACCAGGCTAACTGCAAGGAAAATCCTGCAGGCTCTGGGGTTCATGGCATCTTGCATCCTACTAATACCATTTGCAAAGCTGCATATGAGGAAACTACAATGGTACCTAAAAAACGTAAGGTCTCAGCACAGCAACAGCTTGGAAACAATTATACCACTCATTCCATGCCTTCAAAAGGAATTTTTGTGGTGGGCTCAAGCATGCCAAAGAAACACAGGTCTTCCTTTCTGTTTACCACAAGCAACTCAAATCATCACAACAGATGCCTCAGACTACACCTGGGGAGCACACATGGAGAGGTCAGTGTATTCAGGGTAAATGGTCCCAAAAAGAGATGCACCTACACATCAACTAAAAGGAGACGCTAGCCGTACAAAATGCTGTTATGCCCTTCAAAGACCTACTGCATCCAGGCCAGCTATTAATAAGGACAGACAACACCACAGTCATGTGGTACATAAACAAACAGGGGAGAACGCATTCATACCCCCTGTACAGGCAAGCCATGACCCTGTGGAACACAGCACTGGAGTTACAAATTCAACTACAGGCACAAGTCCTGCCAGGGAAGGAAAACACACTGGCAGACAACTTAAGCAGAAATATGACAGACCCACACGAATGGAAGTTGCATCCTCAAGTCTTCTCAAAGATAACTAAGGCATGGGGACAGCCAGACATAGATCTATTTGCTACCCACAGAAATTACCAGTTGGAAAAATTCTGCTCAAGGACCTATCATCCACAGGCCTGGAAAGTGGACGCACTCTCTTTCAATTGGACAACATTGACAGTCTATGCCTTCCCGCCTCTACCTCTACTGGCCAAAGTCCTATTAAAAACCAGAGCAGAGAGGCCACAAATGATTCTTATTGCTCCAGACTGGCCACGACAGCACTGGTATCCTCTCCTAAAGAGCCTGTCACACTCACCACCATGGATCCTTCCTCAAGTTCCTCTTCTGTTGTCCCAGCACAACTACAAGACCCTTCACAGCCAGCTCAGAACTCTAAATCTGGCTGCATGGAGAATACCTTAGTTTACCAACAAACTCTCCTCTCCAAGGAGGTACAGGATGTCATCTTGGAGGCCAGGAGACCCTCTACTAGAAAAACCTACTCCACCAAATGGAAACGATTTTGTTCCTGGAATCAAGCAAAGGGTCAGAATCCTTGGGTAATAAATATACCTCAGATTTTACAGTACCTAACTGAGTTGTTAAACAGTGGCCTCCCCTCTTCCATTAAGATCCACGCTTCAGCCATTTCAGCACAATACAATACGGATCCTCCTATATTCTCACATCCTCTATTAAGGCAGTTCCTCAGAGGGGCAAAAAATATAAAACCCCCACGAAAACCACCAGCTCCAGCTTCGGACCTCAACTTCGTACTGGAGAAGCTGACACTGCCTCCTTTTGAGCCGGCTTCTTCAGCAGAGCTACAATACTTGTCATGGAAAACAGCCTTCCTTCTGGCTATTACTTCAGCACGCAGGGTTTCAGAGTTACAGGCCCTCATGGCTGTGCAACCATTCATCATTTTCCATCAGGACAGGGTTTCCTTACGAACCAACCCTACCTTCATTCCAAAGGTAGTATCCAGTGTGGCTTTGAATCAGTCTATTCATTTACCTACCTTTTATCCAAATCCACAGAACAAAGGAGAGAGACTACTACATTCCTTGGACATTCACAGGCAACTTCGTTATTACTTGGACAGAACAAAGTCATTCAGAAAATCTGAGCAGCTCTTTGTGTCCTATGCTACAAGTGTCCATAGGTTCATAGGTTCATAGGTTGGTACTAGGCTATCAGCCCTAGGGCCTATACAAGCCTAGCCATAACAATTCCCTGGCTATTTCTTCCCACACTATTTACTTCCCTGGACCCCTGTCTAGCAAGGCGACTGACGTGATCCCCGGGGTGAATTTCCTTTCTCCCATCCAATCGTCAAGGTTCCTTTTGAAGAGGACCAAAGAGGCACTCTGCTTGACATGTATGGGCAATCTATTCCAGAGTCTGGGGAGTCTCTGGGTCAGGAACCTATCCCTCCAGCATGTTTTGTTTATTGTGATGACAAGGATTAGATCCCTGGAGCGTGTGGCTCTGAGGGATTGGGATTTCTTTAAGTGAAGCATGTCCAACAGCTCTGGGTTTGACATGGCCTTGTATGTTAAGCAAAGATCGCCTCTGAGTAGACGATATGCGACAGAGTATAGCTGGAGTTTTTTAAGGCAGTCAGCATAGGGCATCTGCTTTAGGCCTGTGATTCTTTTAGTGAGGTATTTCTGTGGCCTTTCCAGTTGTTGCAGATGTCTTGAGAGGTACATACCAAACGGGGCATTGTATTCTATAATGGGTCTAATGAGGGATGAGTACAGTGGGACAATGACCTCCTTTTTCTGGATGAAAAGCCCTTAGTGATGAGGTGTGCCACATAGAAGGATTTCCTGACTGTTGTGGTGATGTGGTTATCGAAGGTGAGGCCACTGTCCACCTGTGTCCCTAAGTCTCTTATCAAACTTTCAGTGTTTAGTGTACTGCCACCTATATGGTAATTCATGGATACATGTTTTTTCCCAAAGGGGATAACTATACATTTCTTGGCATTGAGCTTGAGCCCATGGCTCTGGCACCAAGCATCTGTTTCTGTAAGCCCCTTTTGTAGAGTATCCACATCATTTGGGGATTCAATAATGGCTCCCAGTTTGCAGTCATCTGCAAACTTTGTTATCCAGAGTCCCTTAGTGTTGGCCTGTACTTCAGAGAAGTAGATGCCAAACAAGAGCGGTCCCAGGACTGAATCCTGAGGTACTCCACTTGTCACTTGTCTGGAGCTGGATTTGGAGTCGGCTACTTTTACAGTGTGGGTTCTATCAGTAAGCCAGTTAGCAACCCATTGGGTGACGTAGGGATTAATGCCCAGCTTAGTAAGTTTATCTATGATTCCAGAGTGGGGGATGGTGTCAAAGGCCTTGGCAAGGTCTAGATAGGCTGTGTGGACCACCTTACCCTTGTCCATGGCTCTGGAGACTGATTCAAAGAAGTCAATCAAGTTTAGGAGACATGATCGGCCCTTCACAAACCCAAACTGGGTGGGGTCTAGTGTTTGAAGGTTGCCAATGTCTTTGTTTATAAGTTCCATGATAATACGCTCCATGGCCTTGCAGATAAGGCTTGTCAGACTGATGGGATGGTAGTTTCCGGGATCCAAGGTGGATCCCCCCCTTGTGGAGTGGGATAACTGTGGCTGTGCGCCACTCAGTGGGCACGAAACCTGAGGTGAGGCTATGATTAAACATGACACTTAGGTGAGGTGCCAGTTCATATTGTAGTTCATGTAGTACACAGCCCGGGATGTCATCTGGTCCCATGGATGCTGTATTCTTAGCTTTGGAGAGTGCATTTTTTACCTGTGTGGCCGTTATTACCGGAATTTGGCAATCTTCTGGTATTGGGATGGGCCATTTAGGGGGTGAGAGGGGGGTGAAGTGGCACTGAATCGATCTGCCAGGATATTGGCAATATCCTTGGGATCAGTATATTTAATGCCATTCTGTTTTAGCTCAGAGCAGATCTGAGCATTGCCATTTAGATTCTTGACATAGTTATAGAATGCCTTGTTGTTGTCTTTGGAATCTTTGGCAATTTTATTTTCGTAACTAGCTTTGGATGATTTTATGAGGGATCTCAGTTTCTTACTGAGGCTGGTAAGGGAGTTTTTTGCATCCTGGGATTTTCCTCTTTTCTGCAACAGTTTCTTCCTTTTGTTGTAAAGTTTGTTTATGGCAGGGGACCACCAGATTGGCTTCTTTTTTTTTGATGAGAGCATCTTGGTTCTATTTGGGATGGCACGATTTATACATGAGTGGATGTGCTCGTACAGTGCCTTAGTGTAGGATTCAGCAGTTGAACTTTCAGCTCCCGTCTGCATGTGTGTCATGAAGTTTGTCACTTCTGACTTGAGTAGCATGAAGTTGGCTTTGGAGAAGTTTTTTATGGAGGTTTCCTTACTGGGGTGGGGTGGGATGTGGATGTTAAGGGTGGTTAGCTTATGGTCAGGCGTGCCTAATGGGGAGGTGCCCATAGCTGTGGAGCATCGATTTCCCATGTTGGTAATGACCAGGTCTAGGATATTGGAGCCCTGGTGGGACTATGGATTAGTTGATCCAGGGCATTGGAATTTATGAATTCCAAGAACCATTGGGCAAAGGTGTTGGTACATGAGTAGCTTTCCCAGTTAATGGCAGGGTAGTTAAAATCACCCAGTATTAGGGTGTTTGGTTCTATCTTAATATTTTCCAGTATGTTTAGAAAGGTGTAGTGAGAATCTTGGGGTATGGTGGGGATCTGTAGCAAGCTACAATTTGGATTGCAGTCTTACCTAGTGTTAGTTGCACCTGGAGAATTTCAGACGCATTGTGTTGGGCAACTAGCCTGGTGGTGTGAATATCCTTGGTGAATATTGACACTCCTCCACCTTTAGTGTTTCGGTCCTGCTTTGGTGGCCGAAAAGTGTGGTAAGAGTTGTAGCCTGGTATTGCAGGGGTGCTCTCTGGAGCCTTGAACCAGGTCTCAGTTACTGCACAGATATCGATGTTCTCCATTTTTAGGAGTGCCTCGAGAGAGTGCATTTTGAGGTTTAGACTTCTAGCATTGAGTAGCATTACCTTCAGATTTTGCATGCTTGTACCTGTTATGGTGGTGGTTTTGTTCTTTGGCTATTTCCAAACAGACTATTTCCAAATGGATAGCCCACTGCATACACTTTTGTTGTTCATTTCATGGAAAATCAGTGCCTGTATACATCAGATCCCACTCCACCAGGGCTACAGCTACCTCAGCAGCTTTCCTCAGGGGGGTCCCTACCAAGGACATTTTGGAAACAGCTACTTGGAGTTCAGTGCACACTTTCTCCAAGCACTACCACCTTCCACTATACTCAAAATCTAGAGCGGGCTTTGCCACAGCAGTCCTGCAGGGCATTCTAGCCCCTCCTAATTCTGCCTAGTACCAGCCACCCTTACTTAGCTTTGGGATTCTACCCAAGTGTGATGACTGCAGCTGTATGCACGATGAACATAGTACAGTTTTGTACCTACCATAAATGTAGATGTTTGAGTGCGCATACAGCTGCAGTCCAGGTTACCCTCCCTCCATCCCCTCTTAGGACAGGGCTTATGACAAACACCTTTAACATACAACCTATTTGGGGTATTCCTTTATGGTGTATTTTCTTGCAACTACTGTTTTGATTTATTTACTTATGTGTGATGTTCATCGTGCATACAGCTGCAGTAATCACAGATGGGTTCTCTGCCGTCAGGCGGGTCCTCAGTCGGCCGAATTCCAAAGTCTAGGTCCGGCGTCGGTTGTCGTTGCTCTCTTTCCTGACGTCAGTGCGACAGGCGTATATAAGACACAGCCAACGCCATATTCTTCAGTCTTTTTTGCCGCGCGGTGCCCGAAGCAGAAGCACTTCGCAAGTGCCGGTTGGCCAGCTCCTGAAATTACGAATAATTGGAAACCAAAGTCTTCTTTAAAGCTAAGTACCCCGTTGGGGAAACTTTTCTTGCCTCAGACCGATGTCAGACAAAGTTAACAATTGTATTTCTTGTGGGAAGCAAATACCGCATAAGGATTTCCATTCCCTCTGCATACCTTGTTTAGGCCCAGACCACGACGTCTCTGCCTGTCGCTTTTGCGCTACTTTCAATAAACGCACTATTAAGCGTCGGGCCGAGTTCGCCCAGCACTTTTTTGGTAAAACCTTTGATTATAAAATGTCATCGGATACTCCGACTACCGTTTTGTCCAAAAAATGCAAGGACAAAGGCCGACACGTGAGGCCCGCAGTCTCCACTGACACCACGCCAAAACCGGCTACACGTGGTCCGGTTCTCAGCGAGGTGCCTACGCAGCTCCTGAATACCGACGACACTTCTTTGGCGGTGTCCTCTGTAACCGAGAACGCAGGTACCTCGGCCCATACCCAGACTACAACCACCGAAGCCACTGTGAGTGTTGAGCCTCCTAATGTGGATAGGTCCACTTCCACCCATGGTGTTTTTAGACCCTCGTCTTCCTTCTCCATTAAGGCCTTTACTAAGTCCAAATCAGCCATGCATCCCAAGAGGCCTGTTGCACAGGGCCCATCTCCAGGCCCCATGCCTAAAAAGCAGATGCTAAAAATGGCTGAGGATTTAATTACTCTTATCAGGGGTTCCCAGCCCCCTCCAGACAAGAGACCCCGAGTGGAGGAAGCTTCTCCCTCTTCTGACCAGGAATCCATTCTTTCAGAACATTCTGATGAAGAGGAACACTCCTACTCCCCTTTTGAAGATTCGGATGCTGAGCAGTCCATTCCTTCTGTATCTCCCCCAGAGGATTTCTCTTTTGGGGAAACCTTGCACACCTTGAGGGAACACTTCCATTGGGAAGGCCAAAACTTTTCTGATTCCAAGAAAAGACTTAGGGAATTTCTTTTGTTACCTCAGCACAGACCTCTGGCGATACCTACTGTCTTGGACATACTTGATGATGTTTACTCGGAGGCTTGCCTAAATCCGGATTCCCTGCCTCCTGCCCCAGTCAAGCCTGATAGGTACTACAGAGTTCCTACCTCTCACCAATTTCTCTACAAGAGCCATAATGCTGACCCTGAAACCATTTCTCAAGGCCCCAAGGGAATGAAGGCCTCTACTGCTAAGAATCCACTACCTTCCGAAAGAGAGTCTAGATCCTTAGAAAGGTGGGGAAAAAAGGTATATACCTCGGCCACCCTAGCCATGAGGGCCTTAAATTGTCAGTTCCATATGCTTAAATATCAGCAGTTTCTGTTATCACAATTAAGAAATAAAACGTCTCAACCTGAACAACCAGATTTGAAGGAGTTGCAGGATATGATGCATAGTGCAGAACAAGTGGGTAAACACACCTTACAATGTGGCTATGATGCCCTAGAGGCCTCAAGTAGAGCTGCCGTGACAGGATCAGTCATTCGTTAACATGCCTGGCTTAGAGAACAAACCTTGCCTGACCATGTTAAAGCTAAGCTACTAGATGCTCCTTTACAAAAGGATGTACTATTTGGTACTAATGCTGAGGAGATACTATGGAAAATGGAAGAAAAAGCTAAATCTATGCAAACTGTCAAAGCTTTTCTACAAGTTCAACCACCACGTTTTAGCAGAAATTGGCCTGCAAAGAACTGGTCCTTTCCAGCCACGGACAAGCCACAAAGAGGTAGATACAGGCGCACAAGGGGCAGAGGACAACCTCAAGGATCATATAGAGGGAGACAATGGCAAACTCCAGCCGCAAGAGGTGGCGAAGACAGTGCACAGCAATACAGGAAACAAACCCAATGACTTCCTCCTTTCCATGCCAAGCAGGTCTCAGCTGGCAGCACCCTTGGGAGGAAAGCTGGCATTATTTACAAGAAATTGGCATATTATCACAACAGACAAATGGATCCTGGACATTATAAACAGAGGCTACAGATTTCACTTTCACACTCTTCCAAAAAAGAGAGGCATGCCGAACCTGCCACACAATCAAAGGGCAGAGGCTCAAATACAAATTTCAAAGCTTATAGCCATGAAAGCTATTCAAGAGGTACCTACTCACGAACAAGGTCAAGGTTTTTATTCCAGACTTTTTCTGGTACCAAGGAAAGAAACCGACTGGAGACCCATTTTGGACTTATCCATCCTAAACACATTTCTACTCGTACCAAAATTCAAGATGCTCACATTGCAGCAGCTTCTTCCCATGCTGGGCAAGGAGTTTTGTCTGGTAACATTGGACCTCAAGGAGGCATACCTGCATGTCCCAATCAGACAAAGTTGCAGAAGATACCTCAGATTTCTTGCAGGTTCAATCCACTATCAATTCTCTGCATTGCCCTTTGGCTTATCTACTGCGCCCAGAGTATTCACGAAATGCCTGGCATCAGTAATTGCCTACTGCAGACTTCAAGGGATACAAATTTACCCTTATCTGGATGACTGCCTGATCCAAGCGGACAACAAGCACCTACTCCTGGAACATCTGGCTTATGTAACACGGTTATTGAATTCTCTGGGATACACAGTAAACAAGGAAAAATCCAGGCTAACACCATCTCAGAAAATAACTTTCCTGGGTGCCAACTTGGACACAAACACCCAGATGGCCTATCTTACGCCAGAAAAACAAGGGCAACTAACTCATTACTTCAAAATACTAGCAAATTGTACCAGGCTCACTGCAAGGAAAATCCTGCAGGCTCTGGGCTTCATGGCATCTTGCATTCTTCTAATCCCATGTGCAAAGTTGCATATGAGGAAACGTCAATGGTACCTAAAAAACCTATGGTCTCAACACAGCCACAGTTTGGAAACAATAATACCAATAATTCCATGTTTGCAAAAGGAATTTCTATGGTTGGCCCAAGCATGCCAAACAAACACAGGTCTTCCATTCTGCAAGCCTCAAGCAAATCAAGTCATCACAACAGACTCCTCAGACTATGCCTGGGGGGCGCACATGACAGACAGGTGCATTCAGGGCAAATGGTCCCAAAAGGAAAAGCACCTTCACATCAATCAAAAAGAAATGCTAGCAGTGATAAATGCAATTACAATTTTCAAGGATCTCCTGCATCCAGGGCAATTATTGATAAGAACAGACAACACCACAGTAATGTGGTATATAAACAAACAAGGTGGAACACATTCATACCCCCTGTGCAGGCTAGCCATGTTGCTTTGGAACTTGGCTCTGGAATGGCAAATCGAACTTCAAGCACAGTACTTGCCAGGATTGGAAAACACGCTGGCAGACAATCTAAGCAGAAATATGACAGATCCACATGAATGGAAGTTACATCCTCAAGTGTTTACAAAGATAATCCAAGCGTGGGGAAGACCAGACATAGATCTCTTCGCCTCCCACAGGAACCATCAATTGGAAAAGTTCTGTTCAAGGACCTTTCATCCAAAGGCCTGGAGAGTGGACGCCCTTTCTTTCAGTTGGGCAACATGGACAGTTTACGCTTTCCCACCTTTGCCTCTTCTGCCCAAGGTGCTCTTGAAAGCAAGAGCAGACAGACCGAAGATGATACTGATTGCCCCAGACTGGCCAAGACAACACTGGTACCCACTCCTGAGGAGCCTAACACATACTCCTCCCTGGACCCTACCTCTAATGCCTCTTCTACTGACTCAGCACAACTACAAAACTCTTCACAGTCAGCTGAAAACTCTCAATCTGGCTGCATGGAAAATTCCTTAACACCACAGCAGACCCTACTCTCCAAAGAGGTGCAGGATGTCATTTTGGAGGCCAGAAGACCATCCACTAGAAAGGCTTACTCCGCAAAGTGGAAACGTTTTTGCGCTTGGAATGAGAAAAAAGGCCAGGATCCTAGAAAACTGAATTTGCCTCAGATATTACAGTATTTAGCTGAGCTGTTGAACAGTGGACTTTCATTTTCCTCCATCAAAATTCATGCCTCAGCCATTTCTGCAGAATACAACACTGATCCACCCTTATTCTCTCACCCACTTTTAAGACAGTTACTCAGAGGAGCTAAGAATATAAGACCTCCAAGGAAACAACCAATCCCAGCCTGGGATCTTAACTACATTCTAGAAAAATTAACATTACCTCCCTTTGAACCAGCTGCCTCTACAGATTTGCAATATTTGTCCTGGAAAACAGCCTTCCTTCTGGCCATTACCTCAGCTCGTAGGGTTTCGGAACTACAAGCCCTCATGGCTGTGCAGCCCTTTCTCATCTTCCATCAGGACAGGGTTTCCCTACGAACCAACCCTTCATTTATGCCTAAGGTAGTATCCAGGGTAGCTTTAAATCAGGCATACACTTACCTACCTTTTACCGCAATCCTCAAAACAAAGGGGAAAGGCTGCTACATTCCTTAGACATCCATAGACAGCTACGTTACTATCTGAACAGAACACAGCCCTTCAGGAAATCAGAACAACTTTTTGTGTCCTATGCTGTAGGAGCTCAAGGGAAGCCAATTTCCAAACAGACAATTTCAAAATGGATAGGCCATTGCATACGGTTTTGTTACTCCTTTCATGGCAAACCTGTGCCTACAGGCATCAGATCCCACTCCACAAGGGCCACAGCTACCTCTACAGCCTTTCTCAGAGGAGTCCCTACCAAGGATATTTTGGAGGCAGCCACTTGGAGTTCTGTGCATACCTTCACAAAACACTACCACCTGCCTTTATATTCCAAAACTAGAGCAGGCTTTGCCTCTGCTGTGTTGCAGGGCATTCTGGCTGCTCCCAGTTCCACCTAGTGCCTACCACCCTGTGCGTAGCTTTGGGATTCTACCCATCTGTGATTACTGCAGCTGTATGCACGATGAACATAGTACAGTTTTGTACCTACCATAAATGTAGATGTTCGAGTGCTAATACAGCTGCAGTACGGGTTTCCCTCCCTCCTTCCCCTCTTGGTAAAAGCCCAGTGGTTAACACCTCCTCATACAACCTAATTTGGGTTATCCTTCTATGGTGTATTTGCTTGCAACTACTGATTTTTGATTATATTGCATTGCTTGAATATATTTATATATATAATTTATGTATTGCCTTCCATCTGGGGGCACCTGACATCTGGGGCAAGAAAGACTGAAGAATATGGTGTCGGCTGTGTCTTATATACCCCCGTCGCACTGACGTCAGGAAAGAGAGCGACGACAACCGACGCCGGACCTAGACTTTGGAATTCGGCCGACCGAGGACCCGCCTGATGGCAGAGAACCCATCTGTGATTACTGCAGCTGTATTACCACTCGAACATCTACATTTATGGTAGGTACAAAACTGTACTTTTGCATGACATCATGTTTTGCCTTCCTTTCTGGGGGCACCTGACATCTGGGGCAAGAAAAACTGAAGAAAATGGCGTTGGCTGCCTCTTTTATACCCCTGCCGCACTGATGTCAGGGAAGAAGCGACGACAACCGACGCCAGACCTAGACTTTGGAATTCGTCCGACCGAGGACCCGCCTGACGGCAGGATAACCCACGTGTGATGACTGCAGCTGTATGCGCACTCGAACATCTACATTTATGGTAGGTACAAAACTGTACTTTCTGATGGCAGCCACTCTCCCCATGTTGCCCCTTGCCAGACTACACATGAAGAAGTCCCAATGGTACTTGAAGAATGTCTGCTGCCAACATGACCACCCCCTAGACTTCCAGGTGCCCTTTCTCCCCTGCCTGAAAAAGGAAATAAGGTGGTGGGTTCAACAAATTCACCTGAATCCAGGAGTTACCTGTACAACCCCCTCAATGCAGTTCAATGCATGTACACAGATGCCCCAGATCTGGGATGGTGAGCCACTATGAATGGACTCAAGATACAGGCTCAATGGGAGCCTGGCCTCTGGAAAAAACACATCAATGTAAGGGAAGTGATTGCACTTCTCCTAGCCCTGAAGGCATTCCTTCCTCTCCTACATTCAGGTCCCCTCCAAGTCTTCACTGAGAACACCACAGTGCTGTGGAACATCAACAGACAGGATGGAACCAGGTCCTACTTACTCTGCAGACTGGCCATAAAAGTGTGGGAGCTGGCAACTCAATCCAAGGTAACACTACAAGCAGTGTACATCCCATCACAGGACAATGACCAGGCAGATGCTCTCAGCAGGTCAATGTCCCAAAATCACGAATGGATGTTTCCCAGAGATGTCTTCCTAGACATAGTCCACCAGTGGGGCACACATCAGATAGATCTGTTTGCCTCCCCCCAAAACAGACAATTACAGCTATTCTGCTCAAGGTACCACTCGCCACAAGCCTGGAGAGTGGATGCCTTCTCAATTTCCTGGAAGAGTATGTTACTGAATGTGTTCCCCCTCTTCCCTCTAATACAGAAGGTCCTGCTGAAAATTCAGAGGGACAACCCAAAAATCTTGCTGGTAACCCCCTATTGGCCAAGACAGCACTGGTTTCCCCTCCTTTTATCATTAGCCAAGGGCAATCACCACAAATTGCCTCACATGGTGGACCTCATCAGACAACAGAAGGGATCTCTCATCCACACACACCTGCAAACCCTCAGTTTTACCCTGTGGGTGATAAACTTTTGATTTCTTTCAGGCACCTTTACTCAGAGGACATGCTGTCTGTCCTGCAGGAGACCAGGAAGATCCTATTTATCAAAATGGAAAAGGTTCTCCACCTGGTGTCTTCAAAGGCAACTAGACCCCTTTCAGGCGGATATACCTCTAGTTTTGGCCTGTGTGTGTGAGCTCTTAATGTCTGATCTTTCATATTCATCAGTGAAAGTACATCTGTCTATTATTTCAGCATGTTTACCTTTCGATCCACCCCTATTGTCAAGATTGGAGGGGAAACTCTTTCTCAAGGGGGTCCTGCATATCAGGCCACCAAGGAAACCCATTCATCCTCCTTGGGACTTGAATTTTGCTCTGGAGAAACTCACTACTACCCCCTTTGAACCAGCAGCTTCAGCCACATTAAAGATGTCCACCTGGAAAACTGTTTTGCTTGTAGGCCTTACTTCAGCCAGAATGGTCTCAGAGCTACAAGCATTCATGGTCTCTCTACCTTACCTCTCTTTTCATAAGGATAGGGTATCCCTTCACACTAACCCTTTCTTCATGCCCAAAGTGGTCAATGAACTCTCACTTAACCAGTCTATCCATTTACCCACCTTCTTCCCTTCCCCACATAATGACAGTGAGAGAGTGCTCCATTCCCTAGATGTTCACAGGCAACTGAGGTTCTATCTGGATAAGACTAAAGATATCAGAAATTACAACTTGCTCTTTGTATCCTTTCACCCCAGGGCCTTGGGGAAGCAGTATCCAAACAGACCATATCCTCCTGGAAGTCTAAAACTGTATCTTTGTGCTACTCCTTCCATAGTAAAGAGTTACCCCACACTATGAGACCCCACTCTGCCAGGTCTGTGGCTTCCTCAGGGCCTTCCTAAAAGACCTTGATACAGCCACCATCCTAGAGGCTGCTACATGGTCCTCTGTCCACACTTTCACTAGACATTATAAATTAGATAACATCTCCAGAGCTAGGGTGGGATTTGCAAAAGGCATCCTCCATGGATGTTCTTCATCCCACATTGCTGCAGTCCTAACACTTGGGTAGTCCGCTGTCCCAGTCGGCCCGAATACCAAAGTATATGGCTGACGTCGGTCAAGGCGCATTAGTCTGACGTCAGGACGTCAGGGTACAAATGCGCATGACCGACGTCATATCCTCAGTCTTTTTTGCCGCATGGTCCGATGCAGAAGCAGTTTCGCGAGTGCAGGTTGGCGTTCTGAAATTTTCTGAAGTCAGAGTTTCAGACCGAATCAAAGTTGGCTAAGTACCCCGTTGGGGAATATTTTGGTTTTTTCTTGCCTCAGTATTTAACCGGATGTCAGAAAAAGTGAATAACTGTATTTCTTGTGGGAAACAGATACCTCATAGGGATTACCATACCTTGTGTATACCTTGCTTAGGGCCTGAGCACGACGTTGTTGGATGTCGCTCTTGTGCTAGATTTAACAAACGCACTATAAAGAGAAGATTAGACTGTGCCAGATTAGTTTTTGGGAAGCGTTGTAATTATAAAATGCCGTCGGATGCTCCGACGCCCGCTTCGTCCAAAAAGCGCAAGGACAAGTCAGCAAAGCCTAGGTTGGAAGAACCGTCTGTCCCGGACGTCGGTTCTTTAGAGGGCTCGGTGGAGCCGGAGGTTCTGCCAGAAGTCTCTTTGCAGTCTCAGGGAGAGACTTTACTGTTACAGGATGTTTCCTCTCTGGAGGTAGGCCAGGCTGAGGGGGCTTCTCAGGTAGCTGTTCTCCCCTCCCTTCCTAAGGTGGTTAGGCCCTCCCCTTCTGTTTCCAAGGCTTCTTCGAGAGGCAGGCCAGGTTTTACTTCAGTGGGGGTTTCTCCTAGTTCTTCAGGGTCTCTGCCTAAGAAACATATGCTTAAAATGGCAGAAGATTTGATCACTATGATTAGAGGTTCTATGCCCCCTCCTGATAAGAGGCCTAGGGTGGAACCTGAGCTTGAGAGTTTTGAGCAGTGTTCAGAGGCTTCTGAGTCTTCGGCTGAAGACTTACAGGAGTATCCTCCTTATTCTGATTCTGATGTGGATGATTCTACTCCTTCGGCTTCTCCTCCTGAGGATTTTTCTTTTCAGAGACTCTTCATTCCATGAGGGAACATTTTAAATGGGAAGGACAAGATTTCTCTGATTCCAGGAAGAGGCTTAGGGAATTTTTGTTTTTACCCCAGCATAGGCCTTTAGCTATACCTCCTGTTCTGAATGTGGTGGAAGATGTTTTGCAGAGGCTTCCCTGAACCCTGATTCTTTGCCTCCTGCCCCAGTTAAACCGGACAGGTATTATAGGGTGCCTGAAGCTCATAAGTATCTTTTAAGAGTCCTAGGGCAGACCCAGAAACTGTTTCTCAGGGGCCTAAAGGTGTTAAGGCTTCTGTTGTTAAAAATCCTGTTCCTCCTGATAAAGAGGCAAGGGCTTTGGATAGATGGGGAAAGAAAGTGTATACTTCTTCCACTTTAGCCATGAGGGCTTTGAATTGCCAGTTCCACATGTTAAAATATCAAAATTATCTCCTTTCACAATTGCAGTCTAAGGTGGATGCTCTGGCGGAAGGTATTGAGTGTAAAGAGTTGCAGGATTTAGTTCATGTGTCTGAACAGGTGGGTAAACATTCCTTGCAATGTGGTTTTGATGCTGTGCAGGCCTCTTCGAGGGTGGCTGCCACTGGTTCTGTTCTTCGCAGGCACGCCTGGCTGAGGGATCAGAATTTAGCTGAGCATGTTAAGACAAGGATTTTGGATGCTCCGTTACAGTCTGATGTGTTGTTTGGTTCGCCTGTGGAAGCAGTTTTAAAGAAAATGGAGGACAAGGCTAAGTCTATGCAGACTGTTAAAGATTTTTTGCAGGTTCAGCCCCCAAAGTTTAGTAGAAATTGGCCTACTAAGGGATGGGCATATCCTTCTTATGATTCCCAGTCTAGGGGTAGATCTAGACGTGGTAGGGGGCAGAGCTCAAGGTTCTTTTAGGCCTAGAACAGGGAGTTCACCTGCTCAATCTTCTGGTGAGGGCAGGGGTCAGTCCTTTCATAAACAGACCCAATGACCTGCCTTTTCAGCTGCCAGTGCTTTCTCGTCTGGCAGCACCTTTGGGAGGAAGGCTGGCACTTTTCAAAGAAAATTGGAGTTTAATTACCCAGGACAGATGGGTATTGGATATCATTCACCACGGTTACAGGTTTTATTTCCATACCTTGCCTCCTTTCAAAGGCATGCCAGACATTCCTCCTCTACAAAGAAAAGAGGCTCACAAGCAAATTTCTCTGTTACTCCAAATAGGGGCCATTCAGCCGGTTCCTGTGCCAGAAAGGGGCCTAGGATTTTATTCTCGCCTGTTCCTAGTACCAAAGAAGGGGAACACGTGGAGACCAATTTTGGATTTATCTATCCTCAACACTTATCTGGACATTCCCAAGTTCAAAATGTTGACGTTACAACAGCTTTTACCTCTACTGGGCAAAGATCACTGGATGGTAACTTTGGATCTCAAGGAGGCTTACCTTCATGTGCCTATCAGACTAAGTTGCAGGAAGTATCTGCGTTTTCGAGCTGGGAATTCCCATTATCAGTTCTCTGCATTGCCCTTTGGCTTATCTACTGCGCCCAGAGTATTCACAAAAGTTCTGGCTCCAGTGATAGCTTACTTCAGGCTAAAAGGAATACAAATCTATCCTTACTTGGACGACTGCCTGATTCTGGCTCAAGAAGAGGAAGACCTTTTACAACATTTGGAATATGTGATAGCAGTGCTAAGATGCCTGGGGTATTCTGTGAACGAAATAAAGTCCAGTCTAGTACCCTCTCAAGACATGTGCTTTCTGGGTGTGAGACTGAATACAGCAACCCAGATGGCCTTTTTAACCCCGGACAAACAAAAGATTCTTTCCCTGTACTTCCATCAACTATCTCTTCAGTCCGGGCTGACTGCAAGGACAGTCCTTCAAGCCTTAGGGTTCATGGCATCTTGTATTCTGGTGCTTCCCAATGCCAAACTGCATATGAGGAAGCTGCAATGGTACCTCAAAAATGTATGGACACAGCACTGCCAGGATTTGGCCACTGTCATTCAAATAATACCTTGCATTCAAAAGGAATTTTTGTGGTGGGCTCAGGAATGTCACCTAAACAAGGGACTCTCTGTGACCCGGCCAGAGGCGAGTCAGATTCTAACGACAGATGCCTCAGACATAGCTTGGGGAGCTCATCTGAATGGAAAGTGGATACAAGACAAGTGGCCTGCCAGACTACAGCATCTACATATCAACATGAAGGAGATGTTAGCAGTCCAGTTTGCATTAATGGCTTTCAAGGAGTTACTTCTTCCAGGGCAGGTGTTGATTCTAACAGACAACACAACTGTCATGTGGTACATCAAGAAAGAAGGGCGAAGACATTCTAATCCTCTATGCAGGCAAGCAATGATTTTATGGGAGACTGCGCTCAGCTTGCAACTAACTCTTCAGGCAAGGTTTCTGCCGGAGCACAGAACTCCTTAGCAGATGTGTTAAGCAGACAAATCATGGATCCCCACGAGTGGAAACTGGATCTTCATGTATTTCGAAATTGACAGTGTCATGGGGAACTCCAGACATAGATCTGTTCGCTTCTCCACTAAACCACCAGCTGCCAAAGTTTTGCACAAAAGGTTTCATCACACAGCTTGGAAAGTGGATGCTCTTTCTTTCAGTTGGAAAAATCTTCATGTGTATGCCTTTCCACCTCTGCCTCTTCTCCCAAAGGTACTCCTAAAGGTCAGACAAGACAAGCCAAGGATGATTTTAATAGCTCCAGATTGGCCTCGCAACACTGGTACCCATTACTGAGGAGTCTGGTAAGGAAGCCTCCATGGCCTTTACCTTTGATTCCACACCTATTGTCTCAGAGGGACGGTCATCTACTCAATGTCAAGCTTCACTCTCTTCATCTGACAGCCTGGCATATTCTGTTTTGAAACACAGCAGGTCTCAACTTCCTCAACAAGTTTTGAATGTGATTATGGAAGCCAGAAGACCTAGTACAAGGAAAGTGTACTCAGAAAAATGGAAGAGATTTTTATTTTGGAGTGCAGCAAAGGATTTGGAGGTTTCTGAGCCTAATTTGAGTGTGGCTCTTCAATATCTTACTGAGTTATTGGACAAAGGTTTGTCTTTCTCTTCCATTAAGATTCATGCTGCAGCAATTTCAGCTCACTATGATTGTGACCCACCATTGTTTTCTCATCCTTTGTTCAAGCAATTTCTTAGAGGGGCAAAGAATATAAGACCCCCGTGAGCTCCTACTCCTGCTTGGGATCTCAATTTTGTGTTGGAGAAACTTACTCTACAACCTTTTGAGCCTCATGCTACTGCTGAATTTAAATACTTGTCATGGAAGACTGCTTTTTTGTTGGCCATTACTTCTGCAAGAAGGGTTTCTGAATTGCAGGCCCTTATGGCGGTTGAGCCTTTTTTGATTCTCCATAAGGACAGGGTATCATTACGTACTAATCCTTCCTTTATGCCTAAGGTGGTTTCTAGTGTGGCTTTAAACCAAACTATTCATTTGCCTACTTTTTATGCAGATCCCCAAAATAAGGGGGAAAAGATTTTGCACACTTTAGATGTACACAGGCAGTTGCGTTATTATTTAAGCAGGACTAAGGATTTTAGGCAGTCTCAGCAGTTGTTTGTTTCTTTTGCTTTGAGTTCTCAAGGCAAGCCTGTGTCAAAACAAACTATTTCTAAGTGGATTGGGTTTTGCATTACATTTTGTTATTCCCATCATGGCAAGGAGATTCCAGCTGGGATTAGGCCTCATTCCACTAGGGCTACTGCCACTTCAACAGCATTTCTAAGGGGGGTGGCAACTAAGGATATTTTGGAGGCAGCTACTTGGAGTTCAGTGCATACTTTCTCTAAGCACTACCACCTTCCTCTCTACTCTAAATCCAGGGCTGGTTTTGCCACGGCTATTTTGCAGGGCATGTTGACAGCTCCTGCTTCCTTATGATTTGCCAGCCTCCCTTACCTCTGCTTTGGGATTCTACCCAAGTGTTAGGACTGCAGCAATGTGGGATGAAGAACATAGTACAGTTTTGTACCTACCATAAATGTAGATGTTCGAAGATCCACATTGCTGCAGTCTAATTTACCCTCCCTCCTTCCCCTCTGTGTTTAGGGGTGGTTGTGTGGGTGGGGTTGTACCTTTGTAAATTTGTATATATTGTATATATTTTGGGTACAAGAGTGTTTGGTGTTTTTTGGTTTTGGCCTTATCTTGTTAGGGTCTTCTGACATCTGGGGTAAGAAAAGACTGAGGATATGACGTCGGTCATGCGCATTTGTACCCTGACGTCCTGACGTCAGACTAATGCGCCTTGACCGACGTCAGCCATATACTTTGGTATTCGGGCCGACTGGGACAGCGGACTACCCAAGTGTTAGGACTGCAGCAATGTGGATCTTCGAACATCTACATTTATGGTAGGTACAAAACTGTACTTTTCTTGGAGACTGCTACCCCTTTATCCACCCATCTGTCTAGCTGAGCTTTGGTACTCTCCCACATGTGAGAATACTGCAACATGGGAAAAGAAGGACATAGATTAGTTGTGTAAAATCTTACCATAACCATAGATGTCCTTCTCTTCCATGTTGCAGTATTCTTTTCCCTCCATCCAACCCCCTATAAGCCCTTTTCCCTTTCTGGGTGGCATCTTGTCAGCTACCCTGAGACTATTGTCTGACTGGGCATTCAGTTTTGAGGTCTGTATGTGAGGACTTCACGTTTATGGCCCACACTTTTTGGTCCCAGGGTGTGACATCCCGCGTACCCTACAGCACCCAGGATATGCTTTTGTATAAGAGCCGGATGTTCGGGTCTCCTGAGGTGGAGGATCCCACATGTGAGAATACTGCAACATAGAAGAGAAGGACACCTATGGTTATGGTAAGATTTTACACCACTAATGTTTTTTAACAAAATAAAAAGTCATGGCTTTATAAAAGTTTCCAGCAAGCAAGGGAGCCCGCAGGATTTTTTGCAGGGGGGTGCAAACCCAGAGCCCCACCCACATAGCTCACCCTGCCCCCTGCCAACACAGCCCGCCCAAGTCCACCCACCCAAGCCCCGCCCACACAGCCATTCCAGTGTCCCATTACTTGGCTATTTCTCCCCATTTACTGTAGAATGTCTGCTGCCAACATCTGCCAACATCTGTGTGCATACTGTTTTATGCTTTAGTTCTACAATGATTACAGGCAGTTGGATTTAATTTACAACTTTTATTTCAAACATTATAGCCCAAACACTGAGACATTTACTAAACCTAAACAAAGCAATAGTCTTATAATGAAAACAGACTTGGCATTAAAGCTTCTCTACTTTTGAAACTCACATTCAATGAAACAGCATTGAAACCCACATTCAAAGAAAATGCATCTGGCAAGTGGCAGGTTATTTACCTTTGAACTGTTTTCAAGCAATAGGCTCCTTGCACACCGTTAGGGCCATGCAAAAGTTATTTGATTTACCTGATTGTATTAATTATAATATATAATTGAATTATATCCCTTGTATTATACAGCAACACTTGTTTGAGTGTCTCTGCTGAAGTAAAAGTAATCTGAATAATTCCACATTAAAGATATCTGAAACTAATTAAAAGATGTTGTTGCTAGAAAACAACTGTATATTTCAGTGTTTCATCTACAAATTCAGTGCCTGCTGCCGTCAAAGAATAAATTGCCTATGTTAAATTAAAAAAATGGTAAGCTGGTATATTGCAATAGAAAATGGATGACAAGCTGAAAAACAGGTTCATAGTTATTAGGCATCTCATCCAAAGGAGGACATCCTGAGGACTGCAGCATACAAATGTATATGCTGTAGGAATAGAACCTCAAGCCTTTACATTAAGATGCAAGTATTCTACTTGTGGTGCTACTAACATAGCTTTAAAACTTTATACCACAATAGAGATACCATTTGCTAAACAAAACAGTTGCACATTGTAAATAGACTTGGCATGAGCAGCAGTGAACTTAGCTTCCCTTAAAACTCACAGTTCCTTGAAAATGCACTTGAAAATTCCACCTGCTAACTCTAACTTGGGCATTTCACTTTCTCTCTCTCACAAACATACCACACCCCTCAAGGCCTCAACCTTAGTGCAAGAAATCTGGACAAAGCCTAAAATAAATAGGGACAGATTATAAATATGGCTCTCAGAAACTTAGAAAATTGCAAGAGTAACAGGATTTGTGTTAGTATGCATTTTTCTAAATGACATGACATCTAAAACTGAAATGTCTCATTATTTAGCAACTTCAATCCTTTTAGGAGGAATATGGGGCAAAAATCTGGACAGCTGAGGGGTATGCTACCTCCCTCTTATACACACACCAAATAATTCTGGTCAGACTTGAATTAGTTCTGGGAAGGTTGCACTGAACGGCACCGTGCTTGAGCTGAAGTGGGTGAAATCCTGGTAGCCAGTGATAACTGATCTGCAGCTCAGCAATGTGGAGCATTAAAGCATTTTTAGCAGAGCATTGTTTCATCACTACCTATTGTGTTTGCACATAAGCTATAGTTATTTCAAACATTTGCCTTTTTTGATTACTACAGAGTACATTTACCCACCAGAGCTATTGTGTTTTGACTTCAGTGTGGAGCTAGTTGTTGCAGGGCTTGGCTTTTAAGTAAGGTAGCAATGCTTATTTACCATATACCATTAAAGCCACCCAACTACAAGTGTACTAACACACAGACACTGCTATAAGACACTGGTCTCCAATAAAATGTAATGAGCTTCTGAAAATACTGTAATCCTGTCCTTTTATTACAATGAATATAAAATACTTCGAAATAAGGTAAAAAAGCTCATAATCTTAGACCGACAAAACTACTTTTCCACACTTCAAAACAATAATAAAATCAAACCCTCAGAAATTTTGGAAAGGTATCTCTACTCTACTTAACTCCAGCAAACCAGATACCCCTACCCCAGACCCAAATGCTCCTGACCAAGACTTGGCTACCCAATTTAACTCTTTTCATTGAATCCATTTCCAAATTAACATCATCTTTCTCTAACACCACTACATTCTTCAAAATTCCCTTACCATCCCCAACCATCTCTCTACCCTACTCTGCTACTACTTCCTCATTCCCATCTACTAACTCCCATCCCTCCACTCCTTCTCCTACTCCTACTACTTCATCAGCTTCATCTGCCCCTAATTCTCCCTCTTCACACTCTCCTTTTGTCTCATTTAAACGTATACCCACTTCTACTATAAAGAAACTCCTTATGAAACTGAAGCCATGCACCAATGATCCTGATAACATCCCTTCTTACTTTCTTAGCAAAGCTGCTGAAGCAATCGCTTACCCTATTAGCATTTTAATCAACCGCTCTATCCAAGAATGTATAGTACCCCAAGTCTGGAAAAGGGCCTTTATCATACCTCTACATAAAGGTGGCAACAACAACAATGTTACTAATTTCCGCCCCATCGCTATTCTGTCCCCCATCTCTAAACTCCTAGAAAAGTGTATCCAACTACAACTCCTTCCACATCTCTTAGATAATCACCTACTAACTCCCACACAACATGGATTCAGACCACATCATAGCACTATGACCGCCCTCCTCTCCTTCCTTGAAACTGTAAATAAAGCCCTCGACTCTGGCCAAATTGTTTCTACCCTACTACTCGACCTCTCTAAGGCCTTTGACACTATCTCTCACAGCCTGCTACTAACTAAACTTTACCTATCTCCCTCCTCCTTGAACTGGTTCTCCAGCTACTTATCTAACAGATCTCAAGCAGTCAAATGGAAAAAGGCCACCTCCTCATTTCTAAATACTCCTACTGGGGTACCCCAGGGCTCTATACTGGGTCCCCTTCTCTTCAATATATTTATAAATGATTTCCGCAACTCTATCCCATTCTCAGACATCATCCAATATGCCGATGATTCTGCTATTATCTGCGCTGCCACCTCTATCCCCTCACTCCTAAAACTGACTCAAGATGCTTTTACAACAACTGAGCAATGGATGAAAAGGAATCACCTAGCACTCAATGCCTCTAAAACCAAATTAATGTTATTCACCCCCTCTAAGGCAACTTTTCAATATAAAGACATTCCACATCTCTAGTCAAAATAATCTACCCCTGGAACTGGTGTCCGAGACCAAGTTACTTGGGGTCCAAATTGATAACCAGCTCAAATTCAACTCCCACCTACAGTTAAATATCAAGAAAACCCATCAAAAACTAGGTATGCTTTACCGACAAAATCATTACCTTACACCTGCTACCAAAATCCCCCTCTCTACCTCATTTCTTATCCCCTCCCTTCTCTATGGAGCTCCACTCCTAACTAATCTACGGACCTCTCTAAAAACACAACTTTCCTCTTGCTACAACAAAATTGCTAAGTTCGCTACCAACCACAAGTCCTCCACCCACCACTGTTCCTCTCTCCAAAAACTAAAATGGCTGGAGCTACCCAGTTATCTCACATATACTCAACTAAATCTTGCACATAAGCTCATTTTCAACCCCTCCCTTTGTCCCTCCCTTTCATCAGCCTTTAAAATGCATCTTCCTGCTAGAGTATTAAGGTCCAACAATCAAAATCTATTAGAAGTATATAAACCAACTCGTCCCCCAGGCAAAAATCTTCTGTCTTATGGCCTTGCACGCCTTTGGAACTCCCTACCACCTTCCATTCGCACCACCCCCAACCATTTTATATTTAAAATATCTCTTCACTCACATCTAGTATCCCAGTGGGAATGCTCTTGCTCCTACCCCACATAACTAACACTTACAAACTCCATCTTCCTTCTTCCTCTGTTTCCTGCTGCAACTTTCCTAATTACCCACCCTAACTCATACATATTATTATTCCTACAATAATTGGAAAGAATATACTAGGCCACACTTCCAAGTATTGCTTCCCTAATACGTTATTACTTCTCAGTACTTTTGTGCATTGCTTCCTAATATGTTATTATTCCTCAGTATTGTCATGAAATGCTTCCAAATATGTTATTTCTCAGTGCTTTTGTGCTAAATTTCCCTTTAGTCTGTATTACCTATTAATTTCATCACTAGATTGTACTCACTCTAGTTTTTGTTGTATTATTTGCAAATTGTTATTTCTTGTATGATTAACTTCTGTGTAATTGTATAATTTGTATATCTATTAATAACCTACTGTAACCTACTTAGTTTTGGAGCTTTTCTCCCCAGTACTCCATTGAAAATGGGTTCATTTGGCCCAATGGACTATCCTGGCAAACCAACTGCAAATAAAATAAATAAATAAAATACTGTCATATGCATTTCAATACCCAAGGCTTATACATTATCTAGTCATGTAAATATTCTCTGCATGGCAACAACGAAAAGGCTTTCAATGCTGGTAATTCTTTAACAGTATGCTTACTAAAGCTTACTTGCATCTTACAATGTCCGACAAGCTTACTAAAGCTTACTTGCATCTTACAATCTCCGACAAGCTTACCTGATGTTCATTAAACCATGACTACTTAAACAGATCAACAGGGCACTGTGACAGCATGCAGTTCCTGAATAAGAAGCATAAATCAACAGTACAAAAATCTGATAGAAAACCAGAACATTTTGCAAAATCAAGGACAGATGAAAAGCCACGGTCGTACTTGTGGTCTACCTTGGATGGGGGAATACTCTGCACACTTACACTGCATAACTGCTCCTTGCCTTCCATGGACACATCCAGAGCCACTACAATGGGGGGTGGGGTGCAGTAAGTATGTCATAATTTGAAATGTCTCTGGCTGACAGTGATGGCTCTGACACTCATACCTCTCAACTTCAAAGCAAGAAATCTGGACAAAGCCATACATAGAACTAGAAGTGGGACACAGGCCCAAAAATAAGGCCAATTTTTAAATATTGCTCTTATTAACTTAAATAGAACAGGTAGATCTTGCATTAGTACAAATTTTCTGAAGGGTATAAAATCTGAATCTCAAATGTCTGCCATTATTTTCTAACTTCAATCTTTAATGACTTGCCACTAATTTGCTAGAAAACCACAATTTTATGAAAAACGGACCAAAATGTGATGCAAAAATACCTGTCAAAAAAGGGACACCTTTTTAATATTAACAGTTAACTTGAAGCAGCTAACAAAATAAGAGCATCCACATGCATTTCTGAAATAAAGGTAATCTATAACTGATCATTACAGTTATATAATTGTAAACCCTCCACATTTTCTTCCAAAATTGCCATTTTGGAGGAGGGATTATTAGGGGAGAGCAACATTTTGAGCCAGAATTGGGGACAATTGAGATGTTTGGATATTCCTAATCTACAAAGTGATTTGCACGCATTACCTCTCAACCTCTTAATGCAGGAAATCTGAACAAGGCCAAATATATTGGGGAACATACAAACACTACTAAAAATTGCTCTTGTATAAACTTAAAGACAGTCTTGCATTAGCATGCATTTTTCTGAAGGTTATGACATCTGAAACTCAATGTCTGTCATTTAATGGCTTCATTCCTAAATGATTTGCTAGAAAACCACAAATTTTATGAGGAACAAACCAAAAATAAGCAGCAAATATCTATTCATTCTGCAAAGATATGGACAACTGAGAGGTATAGTTCAACCGGGCTGTCTGAGTTTGCTACCCCCTCACAAAATCATGGTCAAATGGAGCCCCCCCTGCAGCCATTCCAATGTCCCATTCCTTGGTTATTTTGCCCCATTTACCATAAACACTAATGTGCATACTGCTTTACTTCTGATGATTTAGGATTTCATTTGAAAGTTTTATTTTGCATTTTACAGCACAAACCCTAATACATATCTGTTAAAGCAATGCAGTCTCACAATGAAAATAGACTAACATTAAAACTTCTCTGCCCTTGAAACTCACATGCATTGAAACAGCACTGAAACCCACTTTCAGAGAAAATACATTTTGCCAATGGCAAATATTAACTCTGGGCTGTCTTCAAAATCATAGGCCCCTCGAACATAACATACACATGCTCTTTGATACACCTTCCTGACTGTATTACATTATATTCCTTGTACAATACAGTACAGTTGTTAGAGGGCATTTTAAATTTATTGTTTTGAACATTTTTCCAGTAAACAATGAAACAAAAAGCATCCACCAATGACAAAATTGCCCAATTCAGAACATTTCCATCATAAAATGTCTACTCAAGTCCACCAGTATCAGTAAAAAATATACACAATCTCTGAAGTAGTAAACTCCACATTGAAGTAATTTGTAACTAATAAAGAGGTTGCTGCTAGCAAACACTTTATATGTCATTGTTTAATCTACAAATAAAGTGCCTGTTACCCTTGAAGAATAAATTGCCTTTGTTGCATGCAATAAAAAAATGAAAAGCTAGTAATACCGCAATAGGGAATGGATAGCAAACTGTTAACAGGTTCATAGTTACTAGGTATCTTTGCCAAAAAGACTGCAGCATCCACCCTCTTTACAACACAATACAGCATCAGCAATGCATTTACCTACTGTGGGAGTAGAACCCACAGCCTTCAGCATCTAAAGCAAGTACACTATCTGTTGTGCTATTAACAATGCAAACAGACTAAACATAAGCAGCACTAAACTTTTGCTCCCCTGCAGCTCTCAGCTCCTTGTAAAATCTACTCGACACTCAGCTGTATCTCTGAACTGTGCAGCACAAGAAATCTGGAAAAAGCCAAAATTTATTGGGGGGGGGACAAAAGGCCAAAAACCAGGGACACATTTTAAACATTGCTTGTATAATGTTTGAAAGTTGCTAGAATAAAATGCTGCGTTACCACCATACATTTCACTGCCACGTCTTGAACCCAGGGGACCCCGTGCAAAACAGTCAGAGCAACATACCACTACGCCAAATCAACTGTTTTGTGAAAGAGGAAGACTGAAACTTAAATAGCTACCATTTAGTGAATTCAGTTCTCACCATAGCACAGCTGTCAACCTCTTAGCACAAAATACCTGAACAAAGCCAATAATGGGTGACTACAACCACCAAACATTCAGTGAATTCAGTTCTCACCATAGCTCTCAACCTCTTAGCAAATAACACCCGGACAAAGCTAGTAATGGGAGAATATAGCCTCCAAACATATTCAGTGAAATCAGTTCTTACCATAGCTCTCAACATTAGCAAAAAACCTGGATGAAGCCAATAAATACCTGAACAAAGCCAATACTGGGTGAATACAGCCCCCAAACATATTCAGTGAATTCAGTTCTTACCATAACTCTCAACCCTAGCACAAAACCTGGATGAAGCCAATAATGGGGGAATACAGTCCCAAACACTACCTAAACAAAGCCAATACTGGGTGAATACAGCCCCCAAACATATTCAGTGAATTCAGTTCTTACCATAACTCTCAACCCTAGCACAAAACCTGGATGAAGCCAATAATGGGGGGAATACAGTCCCAAACACAGGGATACATTTCAAATATCCATCTTGTACACTTAGAAAATTGCTAGAATAAAAGCTTTTGTTACCATGCACTTTCTGAAGAATATGAAGTCTGATATTGAAATGTGTCCATTTTTTTAACATTTGTTAACCAGGAAAGTCTGACTTTGAAAAAAAAAAGCTAATTTTTAGCAGAGGCCCAGGGAGAAACACTCCAGACAGCCAAGAATAAAACCAGAGAACATGTAGCTGTCAGGCAACAAGGACATAAATGCAGAAACCACAGATTTTATGAGGAACAGAAAAAGTATGAGGGAAAATCCTGCAACATTTTTACAAATGGTGGTGGGTAGGGAATTCAGGCTCTTGCCACTTGGGCCCAAGGTACAGGGTTCAAGCCTTATTCTCTACCCACCACCATGTACACCTGGGGCATTTTACACACAAACACACACACACACACACACACACACACACACACACACACACACACACACACACACACCTGAAAGTGTCCCATCTTCCATCCGTTTACTCCCGCTTGCTATTCCGTTTCAGGTCCCACACACACTTCTACCTGAAAGTGTCCCATCTTCCATCCGTTTACTCCCGCTTGCTATTGCGTTTCAGGTCCGACACACACCTCTACCTGAAAGTGTCCCATCTTCCATCGGTTTACTCCCGCTTGCTATTCTGTTTCAGGTCCCATCTTCCGTTCGTTTCAGGTCCCATCTTCCATTCGTTTCAGGTCCCGCTCGAATCATCCCGCTTGCAAACCCGTCCGTGTGAGTTCCCGCTCACAAACTTCTAAATATGAGAGAGAGCGATGATGTCAGCACGCCCGCGACTGGACTGTTAGCACGGACTTCTTTCTTCTTAAAGAAGAACGCACGTAAAAAAAAAAAAAAAACTTTTTTTGAAATTATCTAGTCAGCCGATTCCAGGGGGGTGCAAGTGCACCCCCTTGCACCTGCCTGCGGGCGCCCTTGCCAGCAAGTACCTTTAACACAGTCCCATATGATGTTAACATACTGCAGACAGGGTTAACATAGACAAATGATTGGTGCCAAAGCCATGTATTAAAGCTAAGTGCAAAAAAAAAAAAAAGTATTTATTTATTTATTTATTCATTGGCATTTGCTTACCGGGATGGTCCACTGGGCCTTGCAGAGCCCATTTTTAATAGAGGCCTGGGCAGAAAACCTCCATAAGAAACACTAACAATACGTAATTCAATACAGCTTAGGCATTTTACAAAGATTCCTAAATAGTATTTACGTAGAGATATGAGTAAAGTCAAAGTAATAGCACAAATTGAAATCTAAACACAAAAATATCCTCAAATGTATTTACATGGAAATGTAAGTAAAGACAAAGCAATACCAAGTAATTCTAATCTAAGTATAGGAATTGTATGTATGGAGGCCAATTGATTATATAGGAATTCCCTGAGAGAGACTGTGAGACGTATTTAGCAGGGAGTAGAGTAGAGTAGAGAGTATAATCATCTTTATAAAGGACAGATGCAAAAGTAGTAATACTAAAAGATGAGTTAAGGAGTCAAGGGGAGTAATAAGCAGTCAAAGTTAAATTATTAGCAGATGATAAATTGTTAGTTGCTTTTGGAGATATGCAAAAAGTAGGAAAGTGATGGTAGATATGTTATGCAAGGAGGAGGTTTAGTGCAGGATTGTTTATTTATTTACTGTAGGATTATTATTCTCTTTGGGAAAGCTGACATTACTAATATCATTATAGACAGCACCACCCTAAGTGTAGACCCAGTGGTAAGTGCTCTGGTTACTCAGGTTGATAGTAATTTGAAATTTGACCATTATGTATCCATTGTAATAAGGAAGTCCTTCTGTGTGGCATATCTTATAAGTGAAGGCATTGCATCTAGATCTAAGGATGTTATAATTCCATTATACTTGGCCCTCATCAGACCAATAAAGTACAATGCTCCCTTTTACATGTACCTCACTAGACACGTGCAACAAATGATGAGACCAGAGAGGTTTCTCACCCAGAAATTACAGGGTACACAAAACAAGTCTTGCGCTGAAAGACTGAAAGCCCTGTTGCTGTAGTCTGTCTCCTGCAGGTTGCTAAGGGTGACCTGTTCCTGGCTTACAGGGCAGTCTCTGACATGGCCCTGATGGAAATGCCACATATTCATGAGTCAAACAGCAGGAGGTGTTACTCACTCCAGAGATCTTAACCTAGCCTCTGACATGAACAGGTCATGCTCTAGAGATAGATACATCTCCCAGAGACTGCCAGTTCTCTGGAACAACCTGCCAGTTCACGTGAGGTAGAGCCCCTCCCTGACCATCTTCAAATGCAGTTTAGATCAATGGATGGGTGACTGCAAATTCACTCCTGGGGTGGCACCCATGTCCCTCCTGGACAGAGGAAGTCAGGATTAACTACTGTAGACCTTCACTCTGCGAACATCACTCTTCTAACCACTGACAATTGTGGCAACTCGGGATGAATATGGCTAGGCTTGTAAGGGCTCTAGGGCCATTATCCTAGTAACCTTCTATGATCATATGAGCCCATGTAGCTGGATTGCATTCTTTGTCCACTAGTTTTTCTCCCTGTTAGTCTCTCAGTATTCTTGTCTGGATTTCTGTAGCAGGAATGATGCCCGACTTTGTCCTGGTGTCTTCTTTCAGGATGTTCTTCGTGTTTCACTGTTGCAGTCATTATATTTGGGGTTATCCTGCTGGCAGGTTGCCCTCAGTTGGCCTGAATTCCAAAGTCTTGGGTCCTGCGTTGGTTGCTGTCGCCTCTTCCCTGACGTCAGGTCATCAGGGGTATAAAAGATGCAGCCGATGCCATTTTATTTAGTCTTTCTTGATGCGCGGTGCCCGAAGCAGAAGCAGTTCGCAAGTGCCGGTCGGCCGACTCCTGAGATTTTTGTGTTCGAGTTTCAGATCCGAAGTCTTCATTAAAATCTAAGTACCCTGTTGGGGAAACTTTTTTCTTGCTCCAGACCGATGTCAGAAAAAGTTAATAATTGTATATCTTGTGGGAAGCAAATACCTCATAAGGACTTTCATTCTTACTGTATTCCTTGCCTAGGCCCTGACCACGACATTGCTAGTTGTCGGTTTTGTGCTAGATTTAACCAACGCACTATTAAGCATCGGTACGATTTTGCATTAAGTTATTTTGGGTGAAGATTTAATTATACAATGTCGTCAGATAGCCATCCGACTACCGGAGTTCACAGAAAATGCAAAGAAAAAGAAAAGGACAGGCAACCGAGGTCCAAAACTGACGACGAAGCTTCTCCTAAGCAAGTTGCCGGTTCTCAGTGAGGCTCTTTCACTGACGCCCGCTACTTTAGAGTCACAAGCCGCTACTGACTCCCATGTGGAGTCGGCCAGGCCACTGGAAACTCAAGGTATTGGAGCCTCGGAGCCTATTCCCTCAGATGGGACTGGAGCCGCTGAGCAGGCATCGACTTCTGAGGGTGTATTCAGACCTAAACAATTATATATTAAACCTACTTCAAAGACTAAGACACCTTTAAAGGCAAAGAAACAAGTTCACCAGTCACAAGGACAGCTCTCCATGCCCAAAAAAAAGATGCTCAAAATGGCCGAAGACTTTATTACCTTGATCAGGGGTTCCCATCATCCCCCTCCTGATAAGAGGCCTAGGCAAGAGACAGACTATGAATCTTCAGATCAGGTTTCCATTTCTTCTGATTCCTCTTCTGATCAGGAATATTCTCTTCCCCCCCCCCATGAGGATTCTGATGCTGAAGAATCAATCCCTTCAGCTTCTCCTCCTGAGGACTACTCTTTTGGGGAAACCTTGCATACCATGAGGGAGCACTTTCACTGGGAGAGCCAAGACTTCTCAGAATCTAAGAAAAGGGTCAGAGATTTCCTTTTACTACCTCAACACAGGCCTTAGCTATCCCACCTGTGTTGGACATTGTAGATGATGTGTTCTCCGACTCTAGTCTGACCCCTGACCCTTTACCTCCAGCTCCTGTTAAGCCGAACAGATACTACAGTGTCCCCAACTCTCATAAATTTCTTTTCAAAACCCTTCTGCAGACCCAGAAACTGTTTCTCAGAGTCCAAAGGGGGTCAAGGCTTCTACTGCAAAAAATCCTACCCCCTCTGACAGGGATTCCAGGGCTCTGGATAGATGGGGAAAAAAGGTTTACACATCTACTACTTTGGCTAGAAGGGCTTTAAATTGCCAGTTTTATATACTCAAATATCAGTACTATATATCATGACACTGCTTAAGCAGAAAATTATGGCAAATTCTGAATGTGCAGAAAGCAAAGAAATGCAGGATTTATTGCATACATCTGAACAAGTTGGAAAGCATACTTTGCAATGTGGGTTTGATTCTTTGGAGGCCTCCTGCAGGGTTGCTGTTATGGGTTCTGTCATTAAGAGGCATGCTTGGTTAAAGGAACAAAATCTGCCTGACCGTGTTAAAGCAAAATTATTAGATGCTCCTTTACAACATGATACCTTGTTTGGTGTTAAGGCAGAAGAGGTGTTAAAAAAAATGTAGGACAAAGCTAAATCTATGCAAACGGTCAAGGATTTCTTACAGGTACAGCCACCTAGATTTAGCAGACACTGGCCTACAAAGAATTGGTCCTTTCCAGTCTCAGACAGACCTCAAAGGGGCAGATCAAGACGCCCTAGAGGCAGATCACAGCCGCAAGGATCCTACAGGTATAAAGCAGTGGAGTGCTTCTACCTTCAAAGGTGTAGAGGAAAAATCACACTCATACAGGAAACAGTCCTAATGACTTCCCCCTGCCTGCGCCAAGCACTTATCTTCTGGCAGCACCCTTAGGGGGAAAACTAGCACTTTTTTTCTCAAAATTGGCACATTATAACCCGGGACAAATGGGTTCTAGACATAGTGTCACAAGGCTACAATTTTCATTTCCATACTCTGCCAAGGGCAAACGGTTGGCCAGACCTGCCAAAAAATCAATGGGCAGAGGCTCAAAAACAAGTCACAGCTCTCATGGACATGAGGGCTCTTCAACAAGTACCACAGCAAGAGCAGGGGCAAGGATTTTACTCAAGACTGTTCTTGGTACCCAGAAAGGACAAAGCATGGAGACCTATTCTGGACCTATCTATTCTAAACACTTTCCTGAATATACCAAAATTCAAGATGTTGACCTTACAGCAGCTTCTGCCCATGCTGGACAGCAAGGCTTGGCTCGTGACTTTAGACCTAAAAGAGGCATACCTGCATGTCCCAATCAGACAATCATGCAGAAGATACCTCAGGTTCAAGGCTGGCTCAAAGCATTACCAATTCTCTGCACTGTCCTTTGGCTTATCTACTGCGCCCAGGGTCTTCACAAACTGCCTGGCACCAGTAATTGCTTACTGCAGACAAAGAGGAATACAAATATATCCTTACTTGGACGACTGCCTCATACAAGCAGAGAACAAGGACATTCTACTACAGCATCTAACTTTTGTAATAAAACTCTTAACAGGCCTAGGGTACACAGTCAACAAAAAGAAATCAAAACTAGTACCCTCTCAAGAGATAATATTCCTGGGTGCAAGCTTAAATACAACTGCCCAGATGGCTTATCTCACTCCAGACAAACAAAGGCAACTGACTGCCTATTTCAAGGAAATGGCAACAAAGGCCCAGTTATCTGCAAGAAAATTTCTGCAGGCTTTGGGCTTCATGGCATCTTGCATCTTACTAATTCCATATGCAAGACTGCATATGAGGAAAATTCAATGGTACCTAAAAAGTGTCTGGACACAACATTGCCACAGCCTGGAAACAATGATTATTCTAATTCCCTGCCTGCAACAGGAATTTCGATGGTGGGCCAAGGCTTGTCACCAAAACAAGGGACAGCCATTCTCACTACCCCCAGCCAGGCAGAGCCTAACGACGGATGCATCCGATTATGCCTGGGGGGCACACATGGCAGGAAGAGGCATTCAGGGCAAGAGATCCACAAACCAAAAGCATCTGCATATCAATCAAAAAGAGATGCTAGCTGTTCAAAATGCCCTGACCGCCTTCAAGGACCTACTTCATCCGGGACAACTACTGATAAAGACAGACAACACCATGGTCATGTGGTACATAAACAAGCAGGGGGGCACTCATTCTTAACCCCTGTGCAGACTAGCCATGGCTTTATGGGACACAGCATTGACTTACCAAGTTCATCTGCAGGCACAATTCCTGCCAGGAAAGGAAAATACCCTGGCAGACAAACTAAGCAGAAACCTCATGGATCCCCATGAGTGGCACCTGGATCCACAAGTCTTCAAAATGATAACAATGAAATGGGGACACCCGGACATAGATCTATTTGCCTCTCCTCAAAACAATCAACTAAAAAGATTCTGCACAAGGACTTATCACAGACAAGCTTGGAAAGTGGACGCCTTATCTTTCAACTGGACAAACCTATCAGTATATGCATTTCCTCCACTTCCTCTCCTCCCCAAGGTACTCGTAAAGGTCAGGCAGGAGAAATCAAAAATTATTCTGATTGCCCAAGACTGGCCACGCCAGTACTGGTATCCAATCTTAAGGAACTTGTCCCAATGCCCAGCCTGGACCTTACCTCAAATACCTCATCTACTGTCCCAGCAAAACAATCAGATTCTGCACAGCTAACTCAGGACCCTAAACCTGGCAGCATGGTGGATACTGTAGCCATACAAACCACACCTCTCAGTAAAGCTGTGATGGATGTCATTTTAGAAGCCAGAAGGCCTAGTACTAGAAAATCCTATGCTGGGAAATGGAAGAGATTTTGCACTTGGAACCAAGCTCAAGGAACTGATACAGCTGTTGGATTCCTCAGATTTTGCAATACTTAACTGAGATGCTGGACAAAGGCCTATCTTTTTCATCAATTAAAATCCATGCCTCTGCCATTTCAGCTCATTACAATATAGAGCCACCACTCTTTTCTCATCCTTTATGAAGGCAGTACCTCAGAGGAGCCAAAAATTTAAGGTTCCAAGAAGAATGCCAATACCTGCATGGGACCTCAATTATGTCTTGGAAAAACTCACCTTACTGCCTTTTCAGCCAGCTGCTACTGCGGACATAAAGTTCTTATCTTGGTAAACAGCTCTGCTCCTAGCAATAACTTCTGCAAGATGAGTTTCAGAGCTACAAGCTCTCATAGCTGTGGAACCCTTTATCATTTTCTATCCAGACAAGGGTCTCTCTGAGAACCAACCCTACATTTATGCCTAAGGTGGTATCCAGTGTAACCCTTAACCAAACAATTCATTTGCCAACCTTTTATCCAAATCCACAGAACAAGGGGGAGAAAATTCTGCATTCTTTGGATGTACACAGACAACTTAGATTATATTTGGACAAAACTAAAGTCTTCAGAAAGACAGAGCAATTACTAGTGGCATATGCCACAACATCACAAGGAAAGGCTATCTCCAAGCAGACTATTTCAAAGTGGATAGGTCACTGCATTCATTTCTGCTACTCTCAGCATGGCAAACCAGTGCCTAAGGGCATTAGGCCACATTCAAACAGAGCTGCAGCCACTTCTGCAGCCTTTCTCAGGGGAGTACCAACCAAGGACATTTTGGATGCTGCTACTTGGAGTTCAGTGCATACCTTTACAAAACATTACAATCTGCCTCTTTACTCTAAATCCAGAGCAGGCTTTGCCACTGCAGTTCTGCAGGGCCTCATAGATGCTCCTAACGCTGTTTAGCTCCAGCCCCCCAACCATAGCTTTGGGACTCAACCCAAATGTAATGTTCCTTCGTTGAAGGTTGTGCGTTAGGCCCGGCAAGTCAGCACGTCAAAATCTACTGCCAATCATTACCGGACCAGAGTTCCGCTGTGGCGACCCCTAACCGGGAAAAGCCGAAAGAAACAAACAAACATAGTAAATAAATAAATAATAAAATGTTATTAAATTACATAGATATCCTAATAAAATGTATAGAAAATGTACATATACATTCTCAAAAAATATCAAATACTGTATAAATATTATAAAAAAATGTATGAATATGTGAATGTATGAAAGCATCAATTCTTTTCCACTGCTCCCATCTAGTGGCCAACTCATATGTCTAATTGCCTATAACTCATAGGTTAAAAATCAGTGTCAAGAGTGCCCACCATGCCAACAACACTGGTTTCCCTTGCTTTGGATTATTTTATAGTATAACGAAAGGACTTTTTTTTTCCCTTGGCTTCTACTGTAAATGGCTGTAAATGGGGACTGCTGACTTGAACATTCCATTTACAAAATGCAAATAAATTAAGTCGGACTGAAAATGTCAGTGAACTGCTGAAACACATTAAATTCAACTTCCTATAGTTTGTTAGTCTAAGCACAAGCTTAGACAGAAGTCCATTATCAGGTGCGTACCTTTTTTTTTTTTTTTGCAAAACAGTCTTCCATTTAGCGTCTTTTTTAAACAGAACATCTGAATGATTACAACCAACGTAGTCTTCCTTTTGTATTTTTAACAGTTGATGTTTAAGACTGATGGTACATCAGCCCCTGATATCTGATAAATATTCAGTGATTTTTAGTATATAGCCTATGTTTTGTCTTGCCTTTATAAAATACATTCATTATATATGCACTTGGTTACATTAACAGTGTAGTTGTACTAATATTACAAACCAGTATTAATATTACAGTAATCAAAAGTAACATATTTGTCCCACTGTCTAGATGCACCAAAGCAGTATGTAGCAGAAATAATCATATTTATATTTAGTTAATTGAAATGTAAATCTGAAACATTTAACATGTCCCTGTCTTGTAAGCAAAATGTTACTGATATATAGTACTATATTGTTTTCCTAACTGTTCTTTCATTAATGTATTATTAAGGTTCCATTACATTTGTTTGAAAAGGCAAAAGGCTAAAATATCAAAATGTCAAAACCACAAAATATTGAAAATACCACCGTTTGTGTGATCTAGGAGCTGGTCTAAGTAATTAGTAGAAAGTGACCCCCCCCCCCCCCCCGAGGCTCCCCTGCATTAAATAGGTTTTTAATATTTTGTGGTTACAACATATTGGCATTTCAGCATTTTGATGTTTCTATCAAATGTTAAGGAACTATAAGTAAACAGAGTTAATGACAAACACATTGAAAATACCATTTATAAAACTTGGAACATGCTAAACTGCAATAAGAAATGTCAAATGCTGTGTTCCATCTCTTCCAGGGTCTGATGCAGAAAAGCAAAATTTGTTTTAATTACAAGACAGATATGTTTTAGTACTTGTGACTTGACATGTAGACACTAAGATCTAAGGAAGGGCACTAGTTACAGAAAATACATTTGGGATAGTTTAGGTGAACTGTAGAATCATAATTTTATGAAAAATATACAAGGACAAAGATTTCTTTTCAAGGGCATGGTTTTGGACAAGAGTCTCTTCCCCTTCTATAAGCTCCAGGTTAAGGTGATTTTACTGTCCTGTATTCAGTTCTGTAGGCCTGCTGAGTATTAGATGTCTGGTGATGATGTGGCACACAGTCACTTTGACAGCTGTATAAACAGGAGAGTCAAAAAGTTACAAGTCCTGAACATGAGTACTGCTGAAGTGAGTTGGGTTTACGTTAGAAAGTTGTTAGCTTTTCCCCCTCCATTTAATCAGGAAAGGTCTAAACAATGTGTTCTATGTAAAATGTACAAGTGTCATATTCAACTCTTAAAGGGCAACTGACAAGCAGTTCATGAAAATGAATGAAGTTTGAAACTGTGAGAAGTGAATAGTTACATAAGTAGTTGTCTTCTCAGCAGCCTTACTACTTTAATACATTAAATATAACAGCAACAAATTAGTTATTTAAACGTAGCCAGTGTACTTTTTCTTAAAGCTAAACGATAAAGTTTACTGAAAGCATGCAAGTTCGTTTTCACATCTAGGAGAGTTATACAGTCAAAATAAGGACAGGGGGCAAACAGCAATCTGTGTAACTGGGAACACAGTCTCTAACATGATTTTGCGTGGTAAGTCTTGTTTTGGGGCAAATGACATGCACTTACAGAATTATATATTTAAAACATGGAGAGGTAAACGTGTCCTTTTGATAAGTGTACATAGTTTTGCGTGTTTACTGTACATTAAAAAGAGTTTAGGTTTAAAAGTGTATTTAGTTTTTTTTGTCTTGAATGTTTTTATTGAAAAGTGTGGGAAATGTGATATGGGTACAAATAGAGATATGATAAAGCTACTATGTAAAAGTTCAGCCCGTCAGACATCAGTGTGTGCATGTAAACTGCAAGTTGGAAGTATATGTTCAAAAGAAATGTTATGTTTAGTATGTGGATGTAGTAACATTATCATCGGAATGGCTGCTTTGTCAGTTTTAATATTGAATGTAATTGGTCCTGCAGGCATAAATCAAAACGTACTGAGTTATATTAAAAATGCAGGGTACAAGAATTAAGGTGGGATGTTTCCTTTCTGAAAAGCTTTGTTTGAAAACAGAGAAACCAGACAGGAATTCCCCTCTTTCCCCACTGTTGTTTACTTTATATTTAGAGTTGCTGGCAAAGAAAATAGGGGATTAACAAATTCTATGATATATAATGTATCCAAGAAAATGTAGCTTTATTTCCAATTGATATTATTTTGTATTTGATAAATATAGAAAACAATGTTTTGGTGTTATGGAATATTTTGACACAGTTTAAAATATTTTAGGATATAAAATAAATGAAGATGAAACAAAAGATGTAGCAGTAAACTATGTATTCACACATACATTGGTTTACCAATAGCCATGTTTATGGGAACATAATAAGATGAAATAGTTAGGCATATGGATTAAAAGGGATGGCAACTACAAATATGTCATAAGAAACAAAACAAAAGATAATACAAAAAAAACAGTTGTTTGTATATATGTCTGTCTATCATTTGTTGACCAGGTTAGTCCTTCTAAGCTAGTGTTCTCTTTTCATGGAAGACCCATGGTGGTTTTTATAGTTACTAGGTGAAATGTGGCCAGGACATCAGAGGACTTCCCCCTACTCTTTTTGATAAGTGCAATGGGATCTTTCCCATCTACTTGACCTGCCACCTATCAAGGCAGATGGGATCTTGGTTTAATGTATCATCCTAAGGACCCCTCGCTCAAGAGTGCAGCACTCCCTAATGCTGTACTCCACTGTCAACAATGGAAAATTAATCCAATCACCTGCAGTGGGAGTTTCTGAGAAACTGGAAGGTCCTGATTATGGATATGGATAGTAAGATACAGAGAGCAACTATACTCTCAGTCAAAAATACTTCATCTCCCAAGTCTACTCCTTTTAAAACAACCATTGGACAGAATGCCTTCTCCAGGTTTGGCCCGGCACTATATAATAAACTCCCAAGTGAACAAAAGCACAAGGCCTAAGGGTTCAGGATGACTCTGTCCAATCTCCTCCATAATGATGTAACTTGTAATTTTTTTAGGGACAATGTTTAAAAATATTACATTTTCTGTCAGTTTCCTGTTAGTATTTTAGCATTCAATTCATATCATCATAATGCCATTACTAAATTGCATGTACTGTACATTAGTCTTTAATTCTTGAAAGTGTGATACCATTGATTAATTTTCACTTTATGCCATTCTTTAACAACTGTGAAATTCTAAAAGCTGTGCAATGATAGTCTGTGTACTTAACCTATACTTGTGTCTTAGATGTATGCTTAAGATTACTGTTTTATAATTCATTTTTATTTTCTTAGTTGCATGTCATATAGTTCAGTTTATGCAGTGTATTTTTGCCTTCATGCTTGGATTGTGGCCAAAAAGGATCTTTGGGCCTGTCCACGCATCCAGTCACCAAATAGAAGTAAATATACATAAAGTGTGATTTCACCATTTTGCTGTGACATATTAAGACTCTGGTATCTCAGGTGTTCTTCTTTTCCCTGAGATGGTGCACTGTCAATGGTGATGTATACCTAAGTAGCAGGGGTGTGAGGCACAGCCCCCCACCCCCATGTTAGGATATGCAGAGAGCTTGCCCACTTCATAAGTATTGTTTTTGGTTATTTGCGAGCTATGCTAGAGCTCACTGTTGTGTGATCCTATCCTTTTATAATAGATGTGTGAGTGTTGTGAAGGAGTCAAGAGTTTCATTCAGGAGCTGGCTAATTCACATGTATAATTTAATAAACTAGATTAGCTAAATGATATTATTTATCATTTGTAATGGACTAGAATGTTTAAAAACTCTATGTGCATGTATGTGTGTGTGTGTGTGTGTGTGTGTGTGTGTGTGTGTGTGTGTGTGTGTGTGTGTGTGTGTGTGTGTGTATATATATATATATATGTGTGTGTGTGTATCTGTGTGTGTGTGTAATATATATAAAATAAATATATGACAGATTTGTTCTCTTAAATTCTTGTAGTGATACTGTGATTTATTAAATATTCTGTTTAGTAGTACTTACCCTGTTCATAGGTTAGTACCAGGCTAACTGCCCTCGTGGGACATTTTAAGCCTAGCCAATTACCCCATGTGAGAATCAAACCCTGCACCTTGTTAAGGTAAACAACTTAAGCATTATGCCAACCTCCCACTATTAGCAATGTAAAGCCTAGAAACATCAGTTGCCCATTTTTAAAGCTACCTACAATTTTCAGGTTGATAAGTGAAGACAGGAAAACCTCTAAAGATGTGGTAGACAGAGTAGGTGTAGCTGAGGGTGTTTTTTACTGGCTTAGAAGGAGCTCAGAATATGCACAACCCGTTTCAGCTGTTGGTGTTGTTCCATAACAGTGGAAACAGCTGGCTCACTGTTCAACTGAAAGTGGGCAAACGATGGAACCTTAATAGAGTGTTCTCCAGCTGCACAGTATAACTTCCATCCTATTCCTGGGATAACAGGATAATGTTATGGTATAGTTCTGTGAAGAATACTTTGGGTATAACTGAAAATACCAAACAATATTATTTGTCATGGTTTTCATCTCTGCACTGTAGTTCATTGTTCAGTCCGTCATTTTTCTATCATTCCCAGAAATCAAAATTTTCCTTTTACCCCAGTCTGCTTTGTCTTTACCAGTTTGTCTTGTTTTTATTTTAGGGATTTCTGCCGACAGAACTCAGATTGCGAGTATGTCTTTAGTATAGATGTAGATGTGGTCATGAAGAACCCTGATACTCTGAGAATTCTTATGGAACAAAACAGGTGAGTTCTGGGAACAAAACAATGGGCTTATTGTGTTACTTTGTGTTTTGTCTAATGTAATGAGATTGTTCTTAATTTTTTGCAATGCTTTCATATTTTTTTATTAAATGCTTTTTGTCGCTGAGATAGATGACAATTTGAAGAGTGAACAGGATGCATGTAATTTACATGCTCATATCCCCGAGTTACTAATTTCTCATACATTTACTGCTTGACATTGAAATTGTTCTTCTCCTCACCTGGACTGTGTTATATATGTGTTCATGTCTGTCTCACAGGCCTATAATTACTCCTCTGGTGAGTCGACAAGGAAAGTTATGGTCAAATTTTTGGGGTGCACTGAGTGCAGATGGGTATTACGCCCGATCAGAAGACTACATCGACATTGTTCAAGGGAGAAGAATGTAAGTACTTTATAGTTTCTGAAATACTTGTATTATCATTGCTTCAGTAGGAGCAATTTCCTTTAGAGATTGCTTTGTCAATCATATAGAAGTTTTTGAAAAACTGTGCAAAAGGTAAATACAGAATTTAGAATAAATATGAACACCTCAGAAAGAAATAATGAATGTGTTGAGAAGTGACAGCTTTTATAAAGTCATGGATTTTTAATAATTATCTGATGGATAATGACTGTATTTCACAGAAGCTGACTGAGTTTCTTAGAGAAGAGCATCCTCAAATTCCTATTCATAGTTTGGTTACTCGTCCTCTTCTTTGGCCTAATGTGGTAGCTGGTGGATCCAAGACTGAAACATTTGCCATATTAGTAGAAAATAAGTTAAAGGCAGGAGTCAGAAGTAGTTATTGAAGATAATGATTTTTTTTTTATTACAGTAGATGTCATTATCTTATATACTATGTCATTCCTCATACTTTTGGTTTAGAGGTTTTAGGCAGACTTTTCTGATGTTTCAGACAAAGATGTTAATGTGCTAATTGATTGAATATTTTGCTGGATAACCTTTTTGTTGTTTTTAAAGATATTTGTTTAAACAGGGTTAAAGGTGTAGCTATAGGTGGGGGGGCTCATTTGCTCCCAACTATGCTAACATTTTCATGGCACAATAGGTTCATAGTGTTAGGCAATCAGTCCACAGACATTTACAAGTCGAGCCAGTAATCTATAGTAACAAGTTCCCTCCGGTCTCAAGGATAGCATCACAAGATAGACTAAGGGAGAATTTAAGGCTGCCCATCCAGTTGTCAAGGTTTACCTTGAAGGGTGGTAAGGGAGCTACTTTGCTTGACACATAGTGGAATCCCTGGGGGATACAGTGGGAAATTTTAATCATGCCAGCATGTCTTATGTGTCTGTTGATGAAGATTTCATTATTTTAATTGGGTATTTGAGAAACCATTTGTTTTATGCAGGAACAGGAGGTCAAAGTGAGTAGACTTTTTTCATGGCTCAAAAGGCTAGGCATAGATAGGTTCATAGGTTCATACTAGGCTATCTGCCCTGGGGCATTTATAAGCCTAGCCCGATTGTATTTGGCTTATGCCACCCCTTGATTTGAGTATACTGTGCCCTTTTTAAAGTTTAGTTTACTGTACCTCTGTCTAATAGTGACACGGAAGTAATGCCCGGGACAAACCTATGATCCCCCATCCACTCATCAAGATTCTTCTTGAAGAGAGTCAGTGAGGTGCTCTGCCTAACATGAATTGGAATTCTATTCCAGAGCGAAGGGAGCCTCTGGGTTATGAATCTGTCCCTCCAGCATGTTATTTCTGTGCTGAGGTTCAAGTCCCACGAGCGCGTGGCTCTAAGGGATTTAGATTTACTGAGGTGGAGCATGTCCATTAATTCTGGGTTGGACATAGCTTTATATGTCAGGCATAGATCGCCTCGAAGTAGGCGGTATGCAACTGAGTAGAGCTGGAGTTTTTTTAACCAAGCAGCATATGGCATCTGTTTGAGTCCCTTGATCCTCCTGGTGAGGTACTTTTGGGGTCTTTCTAATTGCTGCAGGTGTCGGGTAAGGTACATCCCAAAGCGGGCATTGCATTCTATGATGGGCCTGATGAGGGATGAATAAAGGGGCACGATTACCTCTCTTGATCTAGATGTGAATCCTTTCATGATGAGGTGGGCTATGTAGAAGGTCTTTCTAACCACTTTGGAGTGGAGTGGGACCACTGTTGTAGTACGCCATTCTTTGGGCACATATCCCGTAGTGAGGCTGAGATTGTACAGCAGTTTTACTTGAGGGATTAGTTCTTCTTGGAGTTCATGTAAATGCAACCCGGGACGCCATCTGGTCCCATGGAAGCAGTGTTTTTTGCTTTGGAGAGGGCGGCCTTCACCTGAGCATCAGAGATGTTTGGGAGGCTGCACTCTGCCGGGATAGATACTTGCTCTTTTGGGGGGGAGGGGGTGGAGAAGTTTGCACTGAACCTGTCTGCCAGGATATTGGCGATATCTGTGGGTTCAGTGTATTTTTTGTCATTTAGAATCAACTCAGAACAAGTCTGAGAGTTGCATCCCAGATTCCTAACATAACTGAAAAAAGCCTTATGATTGTCTTTAGTGTCCTGTGCAGATGTTCTTCATCTCACATTGCTGCAGTCCTTACATATGGGTAGTCCGCTGTCCTCGGTCGGCCCGAATACCAAAGTATAAGGCTGACGTCGGTCAAGGCGCTTAAAACTGACATCAGGACGTCAGGGTACAAAAGCGCATGACCAACGTCATATCCTCAGTCTTTTTTGCCGCATGGTCCGATGCAGAAGCAGCGTTGCAAGTGCCGTTCGGCGTTCTGAAATTTTTCGAGTTCGGAGTTTCAGACCGAATCAAAGTTGGCTAAGTACGCCGTTGGGGAATATTTTGTTTTTTTCTTGCCTCAGTGTTTTACCGGATGTCAGAAAAAGTGAATAACTGTATTTCTTGTGGGAAACAGATACCGCATAGGGATTATCATTCTTTGTGTATTCCTTGTTTGGGGCCTGAGCACGACGTTGTTGGGTGTCGCTTTTGTGCTAGGTTCAATAAGCGCACTATTAGCGAAGGTTAGATTGTGCTAGGCTGGTCTTGAGCGGTGCAATTATAATATGCCGTTGGATTCTCCGGCGCCCGCTTCTTCGAAGAAGCGCAAAGACAAAGCAGTTAAACCCAGGCAAGAAGAGTCGTCCGTTCGGACGCCGGTTCTTTAGAGCGTCAGTGGAACCGGTGGTTCCGACGGAGGCTTCTCTGGAGTCCCAGGGGGAGACTTTGATATTGCAGGATGTGGCCTCTCAGGAGGCAGGTCAGGCTGTAGGGGCTTCCCAAGTTACTGTACTCCCCTCCCTTCCTAGGGTGGTTAGGCCCTCTCCTTCTGTTTCCAAGGCTTCCCCCAGAGGCAGGCCAGGTTTAGCTTCTGTTGGTGTCACTCCTAGTGCAGCAGGGTCTGTGCCCAAGAAGCACATGCTTAAAATGGCAGAAGATTTGATTACTCTGATTAGAGGTTCTTTGCCCCTCCTGATAAGAGGCCTAGGGTGGAGCCAGAGTTGGGGAGTTTTGAGCAGGCTTGGATGTTTCTGAGTCTTGACTGAAGACTTGCAGGAGTACTCTCCTTATTCTGATTCTGATGCAGATGATTCGACTCCTTCTGCTTCTCCTCCAGAGGATTTTTCTTTTCAGAGACTCTTCATTCCATGAGGGAACGTTTTAAGTGGGAAGGTCAGGACTTCTCTGATTCCAGGAAAAGGCTTAGGGAATTTTTGCTTTTGCCCCAGCATAGGCCCTTGGCTATACCTCCTGTTCTGGATGTTGTGGAAGATGTGTTTGCAGAGGCTTCACTTAATCCTGATTCTCTGCCTCCTGCTCCTGTTAAACCGGATAGGTATTACAGGGTGCCTGAGGCTCATAAATATCTTTATAAGAGTCCTAGGGCGGACCCAGAAACTGTTAGTCAGGGACCTAAGGGTGTCAAGGCCTCTGTTGTAAAAAATCCGGTTCCTCCAGATAAAGAGGCCAGAGCTTTGGATAGATGGCGAAAGAAAGTCTAAACATCTTCTACCCTAGCTATGAGGGCTTTGAATTGCCAGTTTCATATGTTGAAATATCAAAACTATCTTCTTTCTCAATTGAAGTCTAAGGTGGATGCTCTGGCGGAAGGCATTGAGTGTAAAGAGTTACAAGATTTGGTGCATGTTTCAGAGCAGGTGGGTAAGCATTCTTTACAATGTGGTTTTGATGCTGTACAGGCCTCGTCTAGGGTGGCTGCCACTGGTTCAGTTCTTCGCAGGCACGCATGGCTGAGGGATCAGAATTTATCCGACCATGTTAAGACAAGGATTTTGGATGCTCCTTTACAGTCTGATGTGTTGTTTGGTTCACCTGTGGACTCAGTCTTGAAGAAAATGGAAGACAAGGCTAAGTCCATGCAGGCTGTTAAAGATTTTTTGCAAGTACAGCCTCCAAAGTTTAGTAGGAATTGGCCTGCTAAGGGGTGGACGTATCCTTCTTATGATTCTCAGTCTAGGGGTAGATCTAGACGTGGTAGGGGCAGAGCTCAGAGTTCTTTCAGGCCTAGAACAGGGAGTTCACCTGCACAATCTTCGGGTGAGGGCAGGGGCCAGTCCTTTCGTAAACAGGCCCAATGACCTACCTTTTCAGCTGCCAGATCCTTCTTGCCTGGCAGCTCCTTTGGGAGGAAGGTTGGCACTCTTCAAGGAAAATTGGAATTTGATTACCCAAGACAAATGGGTATTGGATATCATACACCGAGGTTACAAGTTTTATTTCCATACCTTGCCTCCTTTCGAAGGCATGCCGGACGTTCCTCCTCAGCAAAGACTAGAGGCTCACAAACAAATTTCTCTGCTACTTCAAATAGGGGCCATACAACCGGTCCCTCTGCCAGAAGTGGGCCTAGGATTTTATTCTCGCCTGTTCCTAGTACCAAAGAAAGGGAACACGTGGAGACCAATCTTGGATTTATCTATCCTCAACACATATCTGGACATTCCCAAGTTCAAAATGTTGACGTTACAACAGCTTTTACCTCTGCTGGGCAAAGATCACTGGATGGTGACTCTGGATCTCAAGGAGGCTTACCTTCATGTTCCTATCAGGCTCAGTTGCAGAAAGTATCTGCGTTTTCGGGCTGGGACTTCTCATTATCAGTTCTCTGCATTGCCCTTTGGCTTATCTACTGCGCCCAGAGTGTTCACGAAGGTTCTGGCTCCAGTGATAGCTTTCTTCAGGCTAAGAGGAATACAAATCTATCCTTATTTGGACGATTGCCTGATTCTGGCCCAAGGAAAGGACGAACTTCTTCATCATTTACAGTATGTGATAGCAGTGCTAAGATGCCTGGGGTATTCTGTGAGCGAAATAAAGTCCAGTCTAGTACCCTCTCAGGACATGTGCTTTCTGGGTGTGAGACTGAATACAGCATCCCAGATGGCCTTTTTGACCCCGGACAAACAAAAGAATCTTTCTCTTTACTTCCATCAATTGTCTCATCAGTCCAGGCTGACTGCAAAGACAGTCCTTCAAGCCTTGGGGTTCATGGCATCTTGTATTCTGGTGCTTCCCAATGCCAAACTGCATATGAGGAAGCTGCAATGGTATCTCAAAAATGTATGGACACAGCACTGCCAAGATATGGACACTGTCATTCAGATAATACCTTGCATTCAAAAGGAATTTTTGTGGTGGGCTCAGGAATGTCACCTAAACAAGGGACTCTCTGTGACCCGGCCAGAGGCGAGTCAGATTCTAACGACAGATGCCTCAGACAAAGCTTGGGGAGCTCATCTAAATGGAAAGTGGGTACAAGACACGTGGCCTGCCAGACTTCAACATCTACATATCAACTTGAAGGAGATGTTAGCAGTCCAATTTGCATTAATAGCTTTCAAGGATTTACTTCTTCCAGGGCAGGTGTTGGTTCTAACAGACAACACAACTGTCATGTGGTACATCAACAAGCAAGGGGAACATTCTTATCCTCTATGCAGACAAGCAATGATTTTGTGGGAGACTGCTCTCAGTTTACAGCTAAATCTTCAGGCAAGGTTTCTGCCGGGAGCACAGAACTCCTTAGCAGATGTGTTGAGCAGACAAATTATGGATCCCCATGAGTGGAAATTGGATCCTCATGTATTTCAGAAATTGACAGTGTTATGGGGAACTCCAGACATAGATCTGTTCGCTTCTCCACTAAACTACCAGCTGCCAAAGTTTTGCACAAAAAGGTTTCATCCCACAGCTTGGAAAGTGGATGCTCTCTCATTTAATTGGAGCAATCTTCATGTGTATGCCTTTCCACCTCTGCCTCTCCTCCCAAAGGTACTCCTGAAGGTCAGACAGGACAAGCCAAAGATGATTTTAATAGCTCCAGATTGGCCTCGACAGCACTGGTACCCATTACTGAGAAGTCTGATACGGAGCCTCCATGGCCTTTGCCTTGATTCCACACCTGCTGTCTCAGGAGAACAGTCATTTACTCAATGTCAAACTTCACTCTCTACATCTAACAGCCTGGCATATTCTGTTTTAAACCCTGGAGGGTCTCAGCTTCCACAGCAAGTTTTGAATGTTATTTTGGAGGCCAGAAGGCCTAGTACAAGGAAAGTGTACGCAGATAAATGGAGGAGATTTTTATTTTGGAGTACAGCAAAGGAATTTGATGTTTCTAAGCCTAATTTAAGTGTGGCTCTTCAATATCTTACTGAGTTACTGGACAAAGGTTTGTCCTTCTCCTCTATTAAGGTTCATGCTGCAGCAATTTCTGCTCACTATGACTGTGACCCACCATTGTTTTCTCATCCTTTGTTTAAGCAATTCCTTAGAGGGCAAAGAATATAAGACCCCCACGTAGAGCTCCTACTCCTGCTTGGGATCTCAATTTTGTGTTGGAGAAACTCACTCTACAACCTTTTGAGCCTGCAGCTACTGCCGAGTTGAAATATTTATCATGGAAGACTGCTTTTTGTTGGCCATTACCTCGTGAGAAGGGTTTCTGAATTACAGGCCCTTATGGCGGTTGAGCCTTTCTTAATTTTCCATAAGGATAGGGTATCTTTGCGTACTAATCCTTCCTTTATGCCTAAAGTGGTTTCTAGTGTGGCTTTAAACCAAACTATTCATTTGCCTACTTTTTATGCAAACCCCCAAAATAAAGGGAAAAGATTTTGCACACTTTGGATATACACAGGCAGTTGCGATATTATTTGAGCAGAACTAAAGGGTTCAGGCAGTCTCAGCAGTTATTTGTTTCATTTGCTTTGGGTTCTCAGGGCAAGCCTGTTTCAAAACAAACTATTTCTAAGTGGATTGGGTTTTGTATTGCTTTCTGTTATTCCCATCATGGTAAGGAGATTCCAGCTGGGATTAGGCCTCATTCCACTAGGGCTACTGCCACTTCTACAGCTTTTTTAAGGGGTGGCAACTAAAGATATTTTGGAGGCAGCTACTTGGAGTTCAGTGCATACTTTCTCTAAGCATTACCACCTTCCTCTTTACTCTAAATCTAGGGCTGGTTTTGCCACTGCAATTTTACAGGGCATTTTGGCAGCTCCTAATGCTTTATAGTTTTGCCATCCTCCCTTACCTCTGCTTTGGGATTCTACCCATATGTAAGGACTGCAGCAATGTGAGATGAAGAACATAGTACAGTTTTGTACCTACCATAAATGTAGATGTTCGAAGATCCACATTGCTGCAGTCCAATTTACCCTCCCTCCTTCCCCTCTGTAGTTAGAGGCAGTTGTGTGGTTTGGGTTGTGAATATTGTAAATTTTGTAAATAGGATTAGTGCAGGGGTGGTTAGTTGGTTTTTTGCTGTCTTTTGGTTTTGGCCTTTCTTTTTAGGGCCTTCTGACATCTGGGGCAAGAAAAGACTGAGGATATGACTCGGTCATGCGCTTTTGTACCCTGACGTCCTGATGTCAGTTTTAAGCGCCTTGACCGACGTCAGCCTTATACTTTGGTATTCGGGCCGACCGAGGACAGCGGACTACCCATATGTAAGGACTGCAGCAATGTGGATCTTCGAACATCTACATTTATGGTAGGTACAAAACTGTACTTTTTTCTCTCGAAGTTGGCCTTGGAGGATTTTATGAGGGATCGTAATTTTTTGCTAGTACTGATCAGAGATGCCTTCCCTTTTAGGGATTTTGCTCTATCATGTAGTAGCTTCCTCCTTCTGTTGTACAGTTTATTTATGGCTGGGGTCCACCAGACTGGACGCCTGCCTTTGGATGATTGGGTCTTGATTTTGTTTGGGATAGCATTATCCATGCATTCCTGGAGATGTCCGTAGAATGCGTTTATATAGGATTCTGCAGTTTGGGCCGTAGTTTCCACTGGCCCTGGGGCCTTGAAGGATTCCACTTCAGTTTTGAGAAGTGTGAAGTTCACTTTTGAGAAGTTTTTCACTGTGGTTTTCTGAGCTGGGGGTGGGGTCGGGATGTGGATATCCAGTGAAATTAATTTATGGCCTGATCTTACCAATGAGGGATATACTTCTGGTATGGAGCATAGAGTCCCCATGTTGGTAATGATCAGGTCTAGTATGTTTTCCCCTCTTGTGGGAGTGGTGACTAGTTGTTCCATAGCATTTGAGTTTATAAATTCCAGGAACCTTTAGGCTAAGGTGCTGGGGCTTGAGTAATGCTCCCAGTCTATGTTTGGGTAGTTGAAGTCGCCCAGTATAATGGTATTTGGAGAGATCTTAGTGTTCTCCAATGTTTTCAGGAAAGCCGAGTGGGATTCCTGATTTTTAGAGGGTGGTCTGTAGGATGCTATAAACTGAAAAGCAGTCTTGCCCATTGTCAGTTGCACATGGATGGTCTCCGATACTTCGTGCATTGCCACTAACCTGGAGGTGTGGATATCCTTGATAAATATGGAAACTCCCCCTCCTTTTGTGGTTCGGTCCGGGTTTTGGGGCCGAAAAGCATGATATGAGGTAGAACCTGGTAGTGCTGGGGTGCTCTCTGGAGCCTTGAACCAGGTTTCTGTCACTGCACATATATCGATGTTCTCCATACTGAGGAGAGCTTTGAGTGCATGCATCTTGAGGTTAAGACTTCTGGTGTTTAGCAGCTTTACCCTTAGTTTCTTGTTCCTTGTGCTGTCTATGGAGGTGGGTTTGACTTTTGAGCCTTGCCTAAAAAATGCACTGTGGGGGTGGCAAGAGCCTTTGCCAATATCCGAAAGCCCAGGGGTGACAGGTGCAAGCCGTCCCTAGCGAAGCAATGTGGCTTGTGGAGCATGTCATCCCAGGCTGACAGACACTGGATCCCCTTTGAATGACACCAAAATTTTAGCCAATTGTTAAAATCAATCATTTTGTCTTTATACTGTGGCATCATTCTAGGTGAGGGTAAGATGCTGCTCAAGGTCAGGGTCATACCGGCCTGGGTTACATGATCAGAGAGCTCCTCTATGTCTCTTTTCATGTAGTCGAGGGAGGTACGTCTCAGGTCATTCATGCCAGCATGTACAATGACTGAGTCATATTTGTATTTGCTTTGGAGTGACCTGAGTGCTTGCATTATGTGGCGGATCCTAGCGCCCAACAGGCAGCTCACTGTGATCTTCTCTTTATTCAGCCTGGTGAGCGGGACATCAGTGTGTCTGACAATAGAGTCACCTATTACAAGGGTATCGGGTGTGTTATTCAGCCTTAAGGGCTGTGACTGCTTGGCACACTGACTTTGTGTGCTATGTGTTGTACGTGTTTTGTTTTGGGGTAGCATTTGCTTGGATGTCTGCTTTGGAGGTCTCTGTTGCTTAGGTAGATTTTTATTTAGAGCCTCCGAGTATGTTTTTGTGTTTTTATGTGTTTGGTTCCCTGTTGTGGTGGGACTATGTGCTACTGGAATTGTGTTGTGTGAGGTTACCTTCTCCTCCTGACTGGTTACACTAGTTTTGAGATGGGAGAGCTCAGCCTCCAGTTTGGCTATATGGTTGCATCTCTCACATATATTTGAACCTGTTTGGAGGAGGAGAGGGTTGTCCGTGTACATGAGACAGTTGTAACATTGCCTCAAAATTCCCAGATTCACCAGCTGGACTGGAGAGGAAACCATTGACTGACCTTTGGACATGCTAGAGTAATATAGGGAACTGAATTAAAACGGACCAATAGGGGACAAGGTAATCGTAGAGAGTATAAGAGTAAGTAGTGCTTATGATTTATTAGTGCTAACTTGTAAGATTACTTATTTGGGCCAGTGAGGGCCTTAGAATGAGAATATGGTGTTTAATTTGAGAGATAGAGCAGTTCTAAGGGAAAAAGTGAAGAGCAGACTTTGTGGAGCCAGGAATAGTTTAAACCCAATTAGGCGGCATTGCCCGATGTTGCGCTATGCGCAAAAACGCGCAAAAGAGGATTTTAAGAGAAGGGAGATCAAGGAGTTTGGAATTGACCCCAAATGGCCAATAAAACTACAGTTTCAAGGCAGTAACCACTCCCACAGGGGCAAGCAGGCTGCTCAATGTTTATCACTGCCACTGATGAACACAAAGACTTCCCTTTAGCCCAAGCAAACAATGGCCTCCAAGAAACTTACAAACAGTTCAGAACAGCAAATCTGTAACTGAACTTTTTTTAAATCTCAGAAAAGTGGGGAAAAAGCAAGATTTTTTTGTTTTGTTTTTTTTTTAAGGAAAGCAGAGGTTCACAAGTATCAACAAGTTAGAACAGTGCAGTAAATGACCCCACACTTGAGTGCTAGGCCAGAAACAGATAATATGCAAGTTTTAAGAAAAAAAACAATTTTAAAATAAGTGCAGGCAGGAAATTCAGTAATCAGCTCTAGGTTGTGTTCTAAATACAGTTACCAACACAGAAATCAAGTTTAACCAGCCAGAAAATAATCAAAAGTAGGCAGCAATGCAGAAAAACTTAACAAATAATCTGAAGCAAAATACTTAAAATCTCAAAAGATCCTCACTGAGTAGTTAATAAGAAACCAAGGGCAGAGAAAAGGCTGCCTATCTGTTCTGATAACTAAGATTTTTGAGGCCTCTGATCTTTTTAGAAAGGAATCTGTTATGTCTGTCAAGTTGAATTACTTTTTTAGATAAATCATACCAAAAGGGACATTATATCCAATAATGGCTCAGATAAGATATAAGTAAAGGAGGAATTAAAACTTCTTTGGATCTAGAGATATTTTTGGAAATTAGATGAGCCAGATAAAATGCTTTCCAAACTACTGTGGAGACATGATGTTCAGAACCTAAAGAATTATCAAAAAAGTGTCTAGATCCCTTATGAGAATGCCTGACTATAAGGGTGTATTACCACTGTGGTATGGAAAATGTTTACCAAAATTAACTGTACTACATTTCTTTTGCATTTAGTTTGAGACCATTGTCCTTGCACCAAATATTAACATGGTCTAATTCATAGGTTCATAGGTTCATAGGTTCATACTAGGCTATCTGCCCGAGGGCATTTACAAGCCTAGCCCATCATTTTGTGGCTTACGCCACCCCTTTAGTATGGGGAACTATACCCATTATTTTGCTGTGCCTCTGTCGAGCAGTGACACTGAGGTAATCCCTGGGGTATATTTGCGATCTCCCATCCATTGGTCAAGATTTCTCTTGAACAAGGCCAGTGAGGTGCTCTGCCTCACATGTACCGGGATTTTGTTCCACAGCATAGGGAGTCTTTGGGTGATGAATCTATCCCTCCAGCACGTCCTATTAATAGCCGTGTCAAGGTTTAAGTCTCCGCCCTTGTGGCTCTGATGGATCTAGATTTTTGAGGTGAAGCATATTCATCAAATCTGGGTTTGACATGGCCTTGTATGTTAGGCAAAGGTCACCTCTGAGCAAGCGTGGCGACTGAATAGAGCTGGAGTTCTTTCAGTCGGGCAGCATAGGACAGATTTTGAGACCCTTTATCCTTTTGGTGAGGAACTTTGTGGCCTCTCCAGCTGCTGCAAGTGTCGGGTCAGATACATTCCGAATGGGGCATTGTACTCAATCATTGGTCTGATGAGTGATGAGTAAAGGGAGACTATGACCTCCCTTGATCTAGATGAGAATCCCTTCATGATAAGGTGGGCAATGTAGAAGGTCTTCCTAACTACTTTAGCTACATGGGTGTCGAATGAAAGACTACTATCAACCTGGGTCCCCAGGTCCCTGATAACTTCTTCTGTGCTCAGTGGATTGCCACCTATTTGGTAGCTAGGGGTAACCTTGTTTTTCCCAAAGGGTATGACTATGCATTTTTGGCATTTAACTTTAGGCCGTGGCTCTGGCACCAGTTATCCGTTTCTGTGAGACCCTTCTGAAGGATATCTGTGTCAGATGTGTTTTCTACTATGGCCCAGTTTGCAGTCATCTGCAAACTTTGTCAGCCATAACCCTCCTGTGTTTGCTTGTACTTGGAAAAGTAGATGCCAAACAAGAGTGGGCCCAGGACTGAGCCCTGTGGGACACCACTTGTGACAGGCTTTGAGTCTGACATGGCGCCAGCAACTCTGACCCTGTGGGTTCTGTCACTCAGCCAGTTTGCAACCCATCTTGTGATGTATGGGTTGACATTTAAGCTGATGAGTTTTTCAATGATACCCAGTGGGGTATTGTATCAAGGCCTTAGCCAGATCGAGGTAGGCTGTATGGACTGCCTTTCCCTCATCAATGGCTTTGGTGACTGTTTGAAAAAGTCAACCAAGTTTAAAAGGCATGATCTGCCTTTGACAAAGCCAAACTGGGTTGGATCCAAAGTCTGCAAATTCCTATGTCTTTATTTATGAGGTCCATTATGATCCTCTCCATGGCTTTGCAGATAAGGCTTGTCAAGCTAATGGGCGGTAATTTCCAGGGTCGGTGGAGGCACCGCCTTTGTGAAGTGGTACCACAGTTGCAGTCGCCACTCCTGGGTGCGTATCCAGAGGTAAGACTTTGATTAAACAGCTGTCCTAGCTGTGGGTTTAATTCCTCATTGAGTTCATGGAGCACACAGCTGGGGACACCATCAGGTCCCATGGATGCTGTGTTTTTGCTTTGGAGAGAGCAGTTCTCACTTGGGCGCTGGAGATGTTTGGGGGCTGCAATCGTTTGGTATAGATATCTCTCCTTTGGGGAGGGGGAGAAGTTTGCACTGAACCTGTCAGCCAGTATGTTGGCAATGTCTGTAGGATCAGTAATCTTCACATCATTTTGAACTAGCTCTGAGCATATCTGGGAGTTTCCTCCCAGGTTTCTAACATAGCTAAAGAAGGCCTTATGATTGTCTTTTGAGTCTTTAGCTATTTTTCCCTCGAAATTTGCTTTGGATGATTTTATGAGAGCTCTTAGTTTTTTACTTATAGTGATCAAGGGTGTCTTACCTTTTAAGGATTTTGCTCTATCTTGTAGTAGCTTCCTCCTTTTGTTGTAGAGTTTGTTTATGGCTGGGGTCCACCAGACTGGACGCTTGCCTTTGGTACAAAGAGTCTTTGTTTTGCTTGGGATTGCCTTATCCATGCAGTCCTGCAGGTGCTGGTAGAAGGCATTTGTAAGTGATTCAGCGGCTTGAGTACTGTTTTCCGCCGGCTCGGGGGCCTTAAAGGAGACCACACTAGTCTTTAGAAGTGTGAAGTCGGCTTTTGAGAAGTTCTTTACTGTGGTTCTTTACAGTTATCTGCAAACTTAGGAGTGTTAGGCTGAAGGTCTGAAAAATACATGACAAATAGGAGAGGGTCAGACACTTAGTACCGTGGTACCTTTTTGCTTTTACACAGGGCACCGGCAATTGTAACCACATGGGTTCTGTCAGACAACCGGCTAGCTATTCACTGTACAGCATAAGGATTTATATTCAGTTTTACAAGTCTACCAATAATGTCTGCATGAGGAATGAGTCAAAGGCCTTGGTTGCTTCCTGATATTCTTGATGTACCATGTGACAACTATCCACTGCTTCAGTGAATTTTTTCAAATAAATTAAAGAGGTTAAAGAGACAGAATGTTTCTTTGACATAACTGATTCAGTGAGGGTGCAGGATTAAGAGCTTTTCAATGCCTAGATATACTATGTTGGATAGCTTTACATATGAAGCTAATGAGATTAATATGTCTGTAGTTAGTAGGTCCTATTGTTGGGCCATCCTTGTGTCATGGTATTACTGTGACAAGTTTACAGACTCCAGGAATGTAGCCATTAGAGTGGCTTAAAGAGGTTAATTAAGGGTTCATATATGTCATATTTGGTACTGATAATCAGGCGATCTGATATGTTATCCGGGCCCATTGGTTAGGTATTCTTCACAAATAAGAGAGCTAATATGACTTTGTTCCATAGTAATTAAAGCAGGTGCCTGGGACTGTGGAATCTGAGGAATAGCTGTAACTGTGGGCTGAGTAAATTTTGCACTAAATCTGTCAACTGTTAGCTATTTGAGTCAGAATGAGCAGTTTTATTGTGGGCTAGCACCAGACATCATCTGGTGACATTTGATAGCTTTCTGAAATAGTTAAAAAAGATTTGAAGTTATTTTTTTTATTTTAGTGGATGTCCTTCAAGGTAGCATCTGCAGTCATAACAAATGGGTTGTCCTATTGACAGGCAGCCCTTCGGTCGGCCGGATTCCAAAGTCTTGGTCCGGCTTCGGCTGATGTCGCACTTCACCCGACGTCATCTCTGCTGATCTTCGGGTATAAAGGCATCAGCCGACGCCATTTTCCTCAGTCTTTCTTGCCGCGTGGCGCCCGAAGCAGTAGCTGTTCGCAAGTGCCGGTCGGTCAGATCCAGAGATTACTACTACCGAATACTACTTCGAAGACTACTAAAAAGCTAAGTACCCCGTTGGGGACTCTTTCTTGCCTCAGCCGATGTCAGAAAAAGTCAATAACTGTTTAACTTGTGGGAAACAAATACCTCATAAAGATTTCCACTCTTACTGTCTGCCTTGCTTAGGCCCAAACCACGATGTAGCAGCCTGTTCGGCCTGTGCTTCTTTCAACCGACGAACGCTTAGGCGTCGGTCGGAGTTTGCTGAACAGTTTTTCGGCTCAGATTGTGCGTACATTATGCCGTCGGATCCTCCGACTTCCCAAATTGTTAAAAAACGCAAAGAAAAAGACCGACAGATGCGGTCCGCGGTTTCGGCCGAAACCACGGTTAAGCAAGCCGCGAGTGTCTCGGTTTCGGCCAAAACCGAGAATACCAGTCAATCTTCAGCCGAATCCATGACTAATACTGCTACCTTAGTTGAATCGGCCTCAGAAGTTTTGCCTACTACTGTGGTTCCTAGTGATTTATCAGACACCATCCCTTTGGATGTCTCTACCCCAGCACGTGGTGCTGCTAGGCCTCCTGCAGCCATGTCTATTAAGGCCTTTGCCTCAGAAGTTTTGCCTACTACTGTGGTTCCTAGTGATTTATCAGACACCATCCCTTTGGATGTCTCTACCCCAGCACGTGGTGCTGCTAGGCCTCCTGCAGCCATGTCTATTAAGGCCTTTGCCAGGGCTAAAGCAGCCAAAACTGTTAAATCAGTGCCTGTTAAGCCCCCCTCACACAGGCCCACTTCTAGTTCACAAATGCTTACTCTGGCAGAGGATTTAATATCCTTAATTAGGGATCCCAATCTCACCCAGACAGGGCCTCTCAGCCACCAGAAAAGAGATCTAGAGCAGAGCCCCAGCCAGTGTCCTCTGATGATTCTGCGGATGACTCAGACATTACAGACCAGCCAGAGGCTCCTTTGTCTACATATGAAGATTCCGATGCTGAAGAATCCATTCCATCTGCCTCTCGGCCAGAGGAATTTTCCTTTGGGGAAACCTTACATGCCATGAGAGAACAATTCCAATGGCAGGGACAAGATTTCTCAGATTCAAGAAAAGGCTTAGGACATTTCTGCACTTACCACAACATAGGCCCTTAGCTATACCTCCAGTACTGCCTGTTGTGGATGATGCATTTAATGATGTTTGCACTGCTCCTGATACTTTACCTCCAGCCCCTGCCAAACCAGATAGATTTTACAGGGTGCCAGACACTCATCACCACCTATACAAGGCCCCACTTGCAGATCCTGAGACTATATCCCAGGGGCCTAAGGCAGTAGCCTCGACCTCAGCAAAAAACCCTACTCCTTCTGAAAGGGAATCCAGGTCCTTAGAGAGATGGGGGAAAAAGTTTACACCTCTGCTACTCTCTCAGCTAGAGCTTTAAACTGTCAGTTTCATATGATCCAATACCAAGAGTTTATGCGTGATCAGTTAACTAAGAAGCTGTCCTCTGATGACTCCTTAGATAAGAAATATGTTTTAGAAATGGTGAATAACATCCAACAGGTTAGTAACCATTCTTTAAAATGTGGCTATGATGCACTGGAGGCTTCATTTAGATCAGCCATGACTGGCACAGTGATAAGAAGACATGCATGGTTGAAAGAACAGGTCTTGCCGGATCATGTTAAAACAAAGCTGTTAGATGCTCCTATAGATAAGGCCAGTCTATTTGGTACACCTGCTCAGCAAGTAATGAAGAAAATGGAAGAAAAGGCAAAATCTGTACAAACAGTTAAGGATTTCTTACAGGTTCAGCCCCCAAGGTTTAGCAGGAACTGGCCTGCCAAAAATTGGTCCTTTCCAGACTCCTCAAAATCTCAAAGAGGCAGGAATAGACGCTCTAGAGGCAGAAATCAATCCAGAGGAGGTGCCTACAGAGGACGACAGTGGCAAGGCAATAACCGAAGCACAGACACAACCTCTGCCACTACAACAGGACAATCACAGTGACTTGGCTCTAACACCGCCTACCAGGGAGCAAATAGCAGCACCTTTAGGCGGAAAGTTAGCCTTATTTTTGAAAAATTGGCACTGTATCACAAAAGACAAGTGGATTTTGCAAACCATAGACCAAGGCTACAGGTTCCACTTCCACACCTTACCAATAAAAAGGGGAATGCCAAACCTACCTCCAAATCAAAAAACAGAAGCTCTAAAGCAGATAGCAGAATTAACAAAGATGAGAGCTGTGGAAAGAGTACCAATAACAGAACAGGGCAAAGGATTCTACTCCAGACTCTTCCTAGTACCAAGAAAAGAGAAAAGTTGGAGACCTATTCTCGACCTGTCCGTCTTAAACACATACATCATTGTCCCAAAATTCAAAATGCTGACCCTACAGCAACTTCTTCCCATGCTGGGCAAGGAGTGTTGGCTGGTAACTCTAGATCTCAAGGAGGCATACCTGCACGTCCCCATACGACCAAATTGCAGAAGATACCTCAGATTTCTTGCAGGATCAGAGCATTATCAATTCTCAGCATTGCCCTTTGGCTTATCTACTGCGCCCAGAGTATTTACAAAATGCCTGGCATCAGTAATCGCTCACTGCAGGCTACAGGGAATACAAATTTATCCATACCTGGACGACTGCCTGTTACAAGCTGACAACAGATCTACAAAGAGTCATTTGCTTACTACAAGCCCTGGGATACACAGTCAATTTACAAAAGTCAAGACTGATACCATCCCAAACAAGAACATTCTTGGGTGCGGATTTGGACACAGTAAAAGAAATGGCATTCCTAACTGCAGAAAAACAAAAACAACTCCCTCTTTACTTCTTGGCATTAACAAAGCAGAACAAACTAACAGCAAGAAAAGTACTGCAGGCCTTGGGCTTCATGGCATCATGCATAATCTTGGTACCACATGCCAGACTGCATATGAGAAAGCTACAGTGGTACCTAAAGAATTTATGGTCTCAACACAGACACAGCTTAGAAACCGAAATCCCACTAATCCCATGCCTCAAACAGGAGTTCCTATGGTGGGCTCAAACATGCCAGTCAAACCCAGGCTTACCCTTCCACAACTTTCAAGCAAGCCAAACCATCACAACGGATGCCTCAGACCTAGGCTGGGGGGTGCACATGTTGGACAAATGCATACAAGGATTGTGGTCTCAAGACCAGCTGCACCTGCACATAAACCAAAAAGAAATGCTGGCAGTAAAACCAGCAATACAGAAATTCAGACCATTCCTCAAAGAAGACCATTTAATGATAAGGACAGACAACACCACAGTCATGTGGTACATCAACAAACAAGGAGGCACTCATTCATACCCCCTATGCAGAATGACTCTGGACCTTTGGAATATGGCTCTGAGCTACAACATCCAGTTACAGGCAATGTTTGTGCCGGGAAAAGAAAACACCCTAGCAGACATGTTAAGCAGAACCACCTCGGATGCTCACGAATAGATGCTACACCCGGACATCTTCAAGGCCATCACAAAGAAATGGGGAATGCCACAAATAGACCTATTCGCATCCTCACTCAATCATCAGCTCAAAAAATTCTGCACAAGGACATGCCACCCACTTGCATGGAAGGTGGACTCTCTATCCTTCAGTTGGAAAGGCCTGACAGCATATGCATTTCCACCTCTTCCTTTGATGCACAAGGTACTACTGAAAATCAAAGAGGAACATCCAAGGATAATCCTGATAGCTCCGAATTGGCCAAGACAACACTGGTACCCATTGCTGAGGAGCATATCTCGGGGGAGAATGTGGTCAATACCCCTGATGCCTTTGATGTTAACTCAGAACAACTACAACATCATGCACCCAAACCTAAAAACATTGCAACTGACTGCCTGGAACATCACATAGCAGCAACTAACCCAGACCTATCCCAAAGGGTTAAAGACATTATCCTTGAAGCCCGCAGACCTTCAACAAGAAGGAACTATGCAGGAAAATGGAAAAGGTTTGTCATTTGGAGTACTGAAAGAGGAAAAGATGTGTCGAACATAGATATTGCTAACATCCTGGAGTACTTGGCAGAGCTTCTACATACAGGCCTGTCTTATTCCTCCATCAAGATACATGCATCAGCTATTTCAGCAGAATACAGCTTGATCCACCTGTCTTTTCGCATCCTCTACTCAGGCAGTTCCTCAGAGGGATCAAGAATGTAAAACCTCCTAGGAAACCACCATTACCAGCATGGGACTTGAACTTTGTGCTAGAAAAATTGACACTCCCTCCATTTGAGCCAGCAGCAACAGCAGATCTTCAACACCTATCATGGAAAACTGCTTTCCTACTGGCAATTACTTCAGCAAGGAGGGTTTCGGAACTACAGGCCTTAATGGCAGTACAACCCTTCCTAATCTTCCATCAAGATAGGGTCTCCATGAGAACTAATCCTACATTTATGCCTAAGGTGGTATCCAGAGTGTCTTTAAACCAGGCAATCCACCTACCTACCTTCTTTCCCAATCCACAGAACAGGGAGGAAAGACTGCTGCATACCTTGGATGTACATAGACAGTTATGCTACTACTTGGACAGAACCAAAGGTAACAGAAAAACTGACCAGCTTTTAGTAGCCTATGCAACAGGAAGGGAAGGAAAAGCAATTTCCAAACAGACAATCTCCAAATGGATAGGAAATTGCGTAAGATTCTGTTACTCCTACCATGGAAAACCAATTCCACAGAACATAAGACCTCATTCTACAAGGGCTACAGCCACTACCACAGCTTTCTTACGAGGAGTGGCAACCAAGGACATTATTGAGGCGGCTACTTGGACCTCCGTGCATACATTTGCCAAGCATTATAATTTACCTCTATACTCTAGATCCCGAGCAGGGTTTGCCACTGCTGTACTGCAAGGGATCCTAACTACACCATAATTTTTCTTCCTCCACCCCTAGTTGGCTATGGTATTCTACCCATTTGTTATGACTGCAGATGCTACCTTGAAGGACATAGTACAGTTTTGTACCTACCATAAATGTAGATGTCCGAACAGGATAGCATCTGCAGTCAGGATTACCCACCCTCCTTCCCCTCTGTGGTACTCCTAGGGTATTTACCCTCCTATTAGCTAGCTGGGGGGGAGTCTCTTATGGTGTATTTGTTTGTATATATGTACATACATGCTTATTTTTTGTGTTTGCCTTCTACTTTTTTGGAAACATTGGCATTTTTTCCAAAATTTAGCTTTCCAAGAGGGCAACTGGCATCTGGGGCAAGAAACACTGAGGAAAATGGCGTCGGCTGATGCCTTTATACCTGAAGACCAGCAGAGATAACGTCGGGTGAAGTGCGACATCAGCCGAAGCCGGACCCAGACTTTGGAATCCGGCCGACCGAAGGGCTGCCTGACGACAGGACAACCCATTTGTTATGACTGCAGATGCTATCCTGTTCGGACATCTACATTTATGGTAGGTACAAAACTGTACTTTATGCTAAGTTCATATTCAACTCTGAAATTCCTAATGGTACCCTTAAGCTCTTTACTAGTTTGCTTAAATGTGCTCTTAATGTAAGTAGAACGAGACCTCTTATAAATATTGAATAATTTATTTCTCTTGTTACGTAATTTGTCTATAAGTGAATTCTACCATTAGAGATTTTTTTTTAATTTCTTAAATTTCTTGTATTTGGAGAAGACATGAACTACCTTATAAGTACAATGTGGAAGTAGAAGGTAGAGGCAAAGGTAGCAGCTTTCACAATACGATCCATCAGATTAGATTTACAGCTGAATCTGATTAGTTCATGAAGTAATTAAAGAAGGCTTGCTTTTGAAAAGTCCATAAACACAGAGACATCTGCAAGGGAAGTATCTCCAGTTGTAAAGGAAAGGGTTCCTGGTTTACTGATGGCTGATGATACATATGAAGGTGTGCAAGAAGTGGTTATATTCATAAGGACAGGATATGGGTATTGGGACCTCTTGTAGAATGGTTAACCATTTGTACAGGGGAGTTAGCATTTATCATTTCAAGAAATCATTCGCTGGGCATGCCAACCACTGGCAGGGTAGGTGAGCTAGTTTGTTAATAAATAGATGAAGTCCCCCAGCAGAAAAATGTTGGGTTTCATGGGGATTTCAGCTACGGTGTTAAGATAGCTGTCATGCTCAAAAGAAGATATAGAAGGTGTTCCATAGCTAGCTTTGAAGGGAGAAAATAATCTTGTTTAGGGAGATTTGGACATCCAAGTGCTCAAATTTGGTGTGCATCAGACTCTAACAGGAGATTATGATATCTTTGATGCGTGTTAATATTCGCCCAAAATTGCCAGTAGGTCTGAAGACATGATGGACACTAACAACAGGAAGAGAGGACGTGCTTTCATTATTTTGAAACCATGCCTCTGTAACTGTAGATGTGTGTGTATATATATATATATATATATATATATATATATATATATATATATATATATATATATATATATATAATTTGGCAGACTTTAAACATTCTCTGCAGAGTACTCTGTCAGAAATATTGGGTAAGCAAATGGGTGTAACTAAGGAAATTATTTTTTGAGCTGGGGTACAGGATCTGAATTGTCCAGAATTCTGGTGGCTGCCAAAAAGCAATTACTAGAAAATGGAAATCAGACTCTACACCAACTGTATTTTAAGTATTGAATGTTACGACAGAGGTAAAAGAACTGGAAGTTGGATCTGTAGAAAAGGGTAGAAGCCAATTACACAGAAAAATTAGAAATTGTGGGAACAGTACATGAAGAATAATGTTCAGGAGGAGGAGGAGTGAGGTTTAAAGGAAGGCAGGAATTGGTCAATTTATCTAATCTTGGATTGATGATAATTGTATGAAATAATATATGTGCTATACAATGTCTGTAACTATGAACATGTTAACATGGTTTGTTTTCTTTTATGTAAATATATTTTTGCCCGTATCTTAAATGATAATTCAATAAAGGTGTAATAAAAAAGTATTCACACAACTTTTTCAAGAGTTTGACCACTCTTTCACATTTCAAAAAAAAAAGAAAAAAGAAAAAAACATGGTCTGCTGTCTCTTCCTTCTCACAAAATAAACACACTCATCAGCTTTCGTTTTATATGGCATATTTCCCTTTACTTGTAATTTATTCATTACCAGTATCTTTAGGAAATCCTGATATTCTACTTTCTTAGCACACCACTTTACTTTACTTTAATGGCTTCATTCACTTCTTCTGGTAAATCTTTCCATGGATTTACATAATAATACTCTTTCATCAAATTATTATACCACATTTTTCTATCTTTCTCTGTATTTCCACGTTAGTATTTTTTCTCGATTATCTTTATTTTTTTATCATTTACATATTCTTTTTTTTCACTTTTTCATATTCTCATCATCTCTTTGAAGTTTTCGTAATTATATTTAAATGTTCTCACTATTAAATTCTCATTCACTTTCTTTACTCACTTTAGTATTCCATATAAGTTTACAGCAGAATAAACAAGTGGCTTCGATAACCCCAATCCCCATTCATCTTCACTAATATACAACTTGCCTCTTTTCACTGGGTTTAATCTTGGACTCCATATGAAAGAAAACACCAGTTGTACTGTTTTCTTTTCATATTTGATGGAATCATATAAACATTTGATATATATGCTATTGTTCCCACTAGTACAGAATTCACCAGGTAACCCTTTTTCCTGAATGCTAATCTATGCATTCTCCACAGAAGATATAGTTCTTTCATTTCTTTTTTATCAAACCCTTCCATTGCATCATAACTACATCATTTTTCCCAGATTTTATCCTTAACAAAGATACTTTATTCATTGAAAAATACACACCCCTAATTTACATCACATCACCCAAACCCTTATTTATGTCTTTATTCAAGGTCATTCCCATTTCCTTTAAACATTCATTCAGATAAACCAGCCCTCCCTCATCCATATTTTGCTCATGCCAACTACAACTATAACATCTGCATGTGTCAGAAGTACTAGATTTACCAACTTCTTTTGCATCACATGTCTAACATGATTAATTTTATAAGACTTCACTCACTGTCACATTCATCACCAATGCAAACAATATTTCCACTCTTGGGACATCCTTGTCTTATACCACACTTCATGCATATGTCTTTACTCAGCCACCCATTCACTAACACTCTCACTCTATTTTTGATACACTGACATACACAATGTCCTATTTCTGTTACCTGTTCCATACTTCTCCATAACATCCAACAAGGCATCATGTTCTACTGTATCAAATGTCTTGCCAATATCACCTACCAGAAGTTTCATATCCTCCCTTTTATTTATAATATTATTGACAATTTCTGTCACAAGTAAGTAACAATTCTTGATATCCCTTCCCTTTTAGATCATATATACATTGTTCCATAATATCCCTTATTCTTCCTTCCATTTTCCTCTGTATTATTCTCATAAAAAGGTATAGTCTTTGTTATTTAGTGTGTTGGATCTCCAATTTTTGATTTCATTCTTCTCATCTTTCTTCTATACAGATTCTAATATCTCACTACACAAGTCATTCAGTACTTTTACAAAATACTCTCTTTGCCAATCCATTAATTTGTTGTACATTTCATACTCTATACCATCTGGGCCTGATATTCGGTCAAAATTTACTTTCCCAAGTACTTCATCCAATTCACTAATAATAATTTATTTTTCAAATTCTTCCTTAACTTGTTCTGGATTTTTTTTCTTTCCATTCTCTCTTATTTTCTTTCTCTTTACTGTTTTAATTATTTTCCATATACTGTATTACAATACTCATAATTTGCTCTAGTGCTCTTTTTATCTCTCCTTTTCATTTCCGTCATTATACCAATGTCCTCCTTTACTGTTTTACCCAAGTATGCGGATACCTCCCTTCTCTATTGTAAATCTCGCTCTGTGTAAATAATAATGCTTTCAATTTATTCTCTGTTTTATGTATTTTTCCATATTATAATACTCTCTTGCGATATTCTCTAAATTATCTATAATAATAATAATAATATTATACATTACTATACAGTTTTGTGTGCTGAACTTTCTCTTCCTTTCTTATATCATCTTGCCATTGAAAAAAAAAAACACTTTTTATACTTTTTAAATTCAGCCCAGCATTCAGAATATTTTTATTGAAGTCCTTTATGGTTGTGTGATCCATCCATAACTGCAGTACTTCCCACTCTCCAGTTCCATCCAATAATTTCTCATTTAGTCTTTTTATTCCCTTTCCTATTGTAATATACTCTCCTTCTTCTGTCAACTCCTTCCATTTTGCAAAATAGTCTGAAAAACTCGACACAACTGTATCACCATATGATACCCCCAAGCCCTCAGATAATGCAAAATAATACATTTTAGAGCCAAGTGTCCCCCTTCTATAAGTCCATTGACTTTTGTTCCACACAGCTGATTTACCACATTTTATCACTTCCTCTTTTTTTATATTTGTTTATTTCTTTTTCCATTTTCCCCCTAAATTACAATTAAAGTCCCCTACAATTATAATTTTCATGTTCTCCACCACAGTCTAATATTTGATTAAACAGAGCCTGTCTTTCCTTGCTAGTTATATATGCAAGTAATGCTATAATTGTATAAACATATTCTTTCCACCTCGCATCCACAATAGTTAACCTTCCCATCCTTACCAATTTTACATATAGTATTTTCACTGTTTTGTTTCACAGCACAACCACTCCAGAGCAATGTTCACTTCCTAAGTTCCATATTATGTTTCCATCCCATAATTCTTCTGTTTACAGTCTTTCTTCACTAGTCAGGAATCTTAGTTCCTCTAACATAATAACATCCGCATCACATTTAGCACACTATTCCAGTATCCCTGTCCTTCCTTACAGTGTTGTAATACAGTTCAGATTTTTTGAAAGTATTTTAAAATTGTTGCTTTTCCTTTTTTTAAGTTAGGGAAATATTTTGAAATTTTTGTTTTCTGTTTTTTTTTTACTATTTTCCCAGTTGAATGTTTTCCTGTGTTTATTTACAAATAATCCTTGATCCACTGAATCATATTTTTTACTGGCTAGAACTTCAAAAAATTACTAGTATAAATCTATTCTACTGACCTCTGTAGCTGTATGCACATTCTATCGCCTCATTTTCCCCTCAATGTTTTTTTTCTTCTACTTTACTTTATCACCTTGTTCACCCTCTCTCAGCCTCTTGTTGTCCTTCCTTATGTGTGTTTTCTTCCGTTTCCGTGTTTCAATATTTACTGTGTCTCTTGACAATCCACCCAAAAGTGTCCCTTTTTTCACAACCTGCACTCAGGCTCACACCTTCTTGATGTACGCCTTTTCTCCCCATAATGGTTACATTGTACCTTGTCACAATCATTAAAATCATTAATTAAATGAGGAAAAGTCCCCAGGAAAGAAATATGATTTAGGCTGGCCAGCATATTTTAATGTCCCTCTATGGCCAGCCACAAAAATAACACTTGGCAATTGGCATTTCACAACAGCTTCCAACCACCACCCTCCTTTCTATAAGTTTCTGTCATATTTTTTCACAATATTATCAACAGTTTCATACAGACCCTGCATGCATTTTTAACATCATTTATTTGCGGTTCATCAGTTCTAAACTGCAGAGTAACATTTTTTAACATTTAAATTACTACCAGAAAACAAATACTCGATCCACAGACAAATGCCTTTATTTACACAGTTCCAGAAATGTGATCATCAGTCCATCAGTTTCAATTAAGTCACAAAAAGTCTCTGAACCGATATGTATAAAAGACTGAATTTCGTGAGCTTTAAAACCCAGAACAGTTACCAAATTGTCCCGTACATAATATCTGTCTATTACAGTGTGATTTTGTGTTCTTATTCTCACAGTTGGCCTTCTCTTCTTTTTTAAAAGCTGGTTTACTTTTGCTGCTCTCCTTTTTCACTGCTGCATATCTTTTAGTTACCGCATTGTCTGCTGCCACAATTCCAGACACCTTTTCAGCTTTTTGCTGTTTTGTTCTTTTACTTTCTGTCACTGCTAATTTTTACCTGATGCATTCTCTACTGCCAGATAACCTGATTCCTTTTCCAAGTACATTTTCCGGAAGTGCTGAAGATGGTAATTTGACATTTCACTCCATGAAACAGCAGGACTGTCACCTGGATCATCCTGCTGGATTATTTTTAATAGATCATCATCTACAAGCCTTCCTAATGCCAGTCTGCACCACTTCAATAGACTTGCTTTTCTCCTTGTCCATGGAGGCAGCTAAATGCTGCTCATTTGTAGCATCCACCACACAGGAGTCTTTGTTTACATTCTGAAGTTCATTATCAAACAACGTTTTCTCCATTTTCTGACTTTCCAAACTCTCCATAGCTTTTATCATCTCTTCTCTTCCATGCTTCTGCTTCCCTTAGGCCTCTTCCTTGCTGTTGTAGGAGCCCTTCGGCGCCATCTAGCAGTTCCAAATAGTAGTTCCCTGGTGCCTGGTGTCCTGGCCAAATTTCCCTTAGTCAGTATGAATACCACCTCAGATTTCCCCTGAAAAGAGGCCATTGGCATAGTGGGACTAACCCAGTCAACAAAGGGGAAATAAAAAAAAAAAAAAGTAAGTAAATTAATAAATTGATTCCTTCCAGCTGAGCATCCTGCTTAGGTGCCCACTTCATTGAGGGACCTACTCATGCTCTGGTCTTTTATACTTTACCACTAGTGAGAATGAGATTAGAAAATGCTAAACCTGGCCCAGGTAGACATCCCTCTTATTCCACTGACCTGCTGGCATCCAAGTGGGAGGACACTCACCGGGGTAGGAGTGCAGAGCTGCGGATGTCCAATTAGACGTTGGTTCCTACTGCAGCAGAAATCCTCAAGAAGTTTCACTACTGCATCAATAGACATAGTCAAACATCTATAGTTATGCTAAAGTTTTAAAATAGCTATGGTTTCTCCACTTCTGATGGTGCATTCAACATAAATGTACTTATTCCTGTTAGAAGTACAGTGTGGCTGGAAACCTGAGCTGTACCCTATAATTCAGATCTATAAACTTGCGTAAATTGCTGACATGTTCCTTTTTTTGGTATATGTTATTATAATCAGGGGTTCATTTTAACTATATAAACTGCTTTTTATGTTGTATCCCTGATGTTCATCGTGCATACAGCTGCAGTCATAACAGATGGGTTCTCCTGCCGTCAGGCGGGTCCTCGGTCGGCCGAATTCCAAAGTCTAGGTCCGGCGTCGGTTGTCGTCGCTTCTTCCCTGACATCAGTGCGCCAGGGGTATAAAATAACCAGACGACGCCATTTTCTTCAGTCTTTCTTGCCGCGCGGTGCCTGAAGCAGAAGCAGTTCGCAAGTGCCGGTCGGCCAGCTCCTGAAATTACGAAAATTTTGGAACCGAAGTCTTCTTGAAAGCTAAGTACCCTGTTGGGGAAACTTTTCTTGCCTCAGACCGATGTCAGACAAAGTTAATAATTGTATTTCATGTGGGAAGCAAATACCGCATAAGGATTTCCATTCCCTCTGTATTCCTTGTTTAGGCCCAGACCACAACGTCTCGGTCTGTCGCTTTTGCGCTACATTCAACAAACGCACCATTAAGCATCGGGCGGAGTTCGCCCAGCATTATTTTGGCAAAAAATTTAACTATATTATGTCGTCGGATACTCCGACTCCATTTTTTTCTAAAAAACGCAAAGACAAGGACCGACACACGAGGACCGCGGCCTCTACCGACACCACGCCAAAGCTGACTACACGTGGTCCGGTTCTCAGCGAGGCACCTACGTAGCCCCTGACTACCGACGACACTACATTGGCGGTGTCTCCTGTGCCCGAGGTCGCAGGCTCCTCGGCCCACACCCCAACTACAGATATCGAAGCCACTCTTGGTGGTGAATCTCAAAATGTGGACAGGTCTACCTCCTCTCAAGGTGTCTTCAGACCTTCCTCTTCTTTTTCCATCAAGGCTTACACTAAGTCTAAAGCAGCCATGCATTCTAAAAGACAAGCTACACAGGGCCCATCTCCAGGCCCCATGCCTAAAAAACAGATGCTTAAAATGGCTGAGGATTTGATTACTCTTATCAGGGGTTCTCAACCCCGGACAAAAGGCCCAGAGTGGAGGAAGAATCCCCCTCCTCTGATCAGGGCTCCATTATTTCAGAGCACTCTGATGAACAGGAACATTCTTACTCCCCTTTTGAAGATTCTGATGCTGAGGAGTCCATCCCCTCTGTCTCCCCCCCAGAGGATTACTCATTTGGGGAAACTTTGCATACCTTAAGGGAACACTTCCACTGGGAAGGCCAAGATTATTCAGATTCCAAGAAAAGGCTTAGGGAATTTCTCTTGCTACCTCAGCACAGGCCTCTAGCTATACCTCCTGTCTTGGACATACTAGATGATGTGTACTCGGAGGCCTGCCTTAACCTGGATTCTCTACCTCCAGCTCCAGTCGAGCCTGACAGGTACTACAGGGTTCCTGACTCACACCAATTTCTATCAAAAGCCATGCTGCTGACCCAGAAACTATCTCACAGGGCCCCAAGGGAATTAAGGCCTCCACTGCTAAAAATAAATTACCTTCCGAGAGAGATTCCAGATCCTTAGAAAGGTGGGGAAAAAATGTATATACCTCGGCCACCTTAACCATGAGGGCATTAAACTGTCAGTTCCATATGCTAAAGTGCCAACAGTTTTTGTTATCACAATTGAGAAGTAAAATGTCACAACCTGAACAACCAGACTTGAAGGAGTTGCAGGATTTGATGCATAGTGTAGAACAAGTGGGTAAACATACCTTACAATGTGGTTTTGATGCTCTAGAGGCCTCATGTAGAGCTGCTGTTACAGGATCAGTCATACGTAGGCATGCCCGGCTCAAGGAACAAACCTTACCAGATCATGTCAAAGCTAAATTACTAGATGCCCCTCTACAAAAGGATGTATTATTTGGTGCTAATGCTGAGGAGGTATTAAGGAAAATGGAGGAAAAGGCTAAATCAATGCAAACAGTGAAAGATTTTCTACAGGTACAACCCCCACGTTTCAGTAGAAATTGGCCTTCCAAAAATTGGTCCTTTCCAGCCACGGACAGACCCCAAAGAGGTAGATACAGGTGCCCGAGGGGCAGAGGGCAATCCCAAGGATCGTTTAGAGGCAGACAATGGCACGCTCCTATACAAAGAGGTGGTGAGGATAACTCGCAACCATTCAGAAAGCAAGCCCAATGACTTTCCCCTTTGCATGCCAAGCAAGACTCAAATGGCAGCACCATTAGGCGGAAAACTGGCATTATTTTCAAAAAATTGGCATATTGTCACAAAAGACAAATGGATCCTGGACATTATAAACAGAGGCTACAGATTCCATTTTCACACCCTTCCAAAAATGAGAGGCATGCCAAACCTGCCACACAATCAAAGGGCAGAGGCACAAAGACTAATTTCAGATCTCATAGACATGAAAACTATTGAAGAGGTACCTACGCACGAACAAGGTCAAGGTTTTTATTCCAGACTATTCCTGGTACCAAGGAAGGGAAAAGATTGGAGACCTATTTTGGACCTATCCATCCTAAATACATTTCTACTTGTACCTAAATTCAAGATGCTCACTCTACAGCAGCTTCTTCCCATGCTGGGCAAGGAGTCTTGGCTGGTAACATTGGACCTCAAGGAGGCATACCTGCATGTCCCAATCAGACAAAATTGCAGAAGATACCTCAGATTTCTTGCAGGTTCAACCCATTATCAATTCTCTGCGTTGCCCTTTGGCTTATCTACTGCGCCCAGAGTATTCACAAAATGCCTGGCATCAGTAATTGCCTACTGCAGACTTCAAGGGATACAAATATACGCCTATTTGGATGACTGCCTGATCCAAGTGGACAGCAAGCACATTCTTCTGAAACATCTGGCTTATGTAATAATGTTGTTGAATTCTCTGGGATACACAGTCAACAAAAAGAAATCAAGGCAAATACCCTCTCGGAAAATAATTTTCCTGGGTGCCAACTTGGACACAAACACCCAGATGGCCTACCTCACGCCAGAGAAGCAGGGGCAACTAACTCAATACTTCAGAACACTAGCAAATTTCACCAGGCTGACTGCAAGGAAAATCCTGCAGGCTCTGGGATTCATGGCATCTTGCATCTTACTAATCCCATGTGCAAAGCTGCATATGAGGAAACTTCATTGGTACCTGAAAAACCTATGGTCTCAACACAGCCACAGCCTGGAAACAATAATACCACTAATTCCATGTCTTCAAAAGGAATTTCTGTGGTGGGCTCAGGCATGCCAAGCAAACACAGGTCTCCCATTCAGCAAGCCTCAAGCAAATCAAGTCATCACAACAGATGCCTCGGACTACACCTGGGGGGGGCGCACATGACAGATCGGTGCATTCAGGGCAAATGGTCCCAAAAAGAAAAGCACCTACACATCAATCAAAAGGAAATGCTAGCAGTAATAAATGCTATTATAGCTTTCAAAGACCTCCTGCAACCAGGTCAACTACTGATAAGGACGGACAACACCACAGTAATGTGGTACATAAACAAACAGGGAGGAACCCATTCATATCCCCTATGCAGACTGGCCATGTCACTTTGGAACATGGTCCTGGACTTACAAATCGAACTACAAGCACAGTACTTGCCAGGCAAGGAAAACACGCTGGCAGACAACCTAAGCAGAAATATGACAGATCCACACGAATGGAAGTTGCATCCTCAAGTTTTTACAGAGATAATTCAAGCATGGGGAAGGCCAGACATAGATCTCTTTGCCTCCCACGAAAATCACCAATTGACAAAATTCTGCTCAAGGATTTTTCATCCAAAGGCCTGGAGAGTGGACGCTCTCTCTTTCAGTTGGACATCATTGACAGTTTATGCCTTCCTACCTCTTCCTCTGCTGCCCAAAGTTCTATTAAAAACCAGAGCAGACAGACCAAAGATGATTCTCATTGCTCCAGACTGGCCAAGACAACACTGGTACCCACTCCTGAGGAGCCTGACGCATTCCCCACCATGGACCCTGCCTCTAATGCCTCTTCTTCTGACTCAGCACAGCTTCAAAACCCTTCACAGTCAGCTAAAAACACTCAATCTAGCCACATGGAAGATTCCTTAGCATCACAACAGACCCTACTCTCCAAGGAGGTGCAGGATGTCATTTTGGAGGCCAGAAGGCCGTCTACCAGAAAAGCTTACTCCACAAAATGGAAACAGTTTTGTTTCTGGAATGAGAAAAAGGGCCAGGATCCTGGAAAACTAAATTTACCTCAAATATTACAGTATCTAGCTGAGCTGCTAAGCAGTGGACTTTCTTTCTCCTCCATCAAAATCCATGCCTCAGCCATTTCTGCAGAATACAACACTGATCCACCCTTATTTTCTCACCCCCTCTTAAGACAGTTACTCAGAGGGGCTAAGAATCTAAAACCCCCAAGGAAACAACCAATACCTGCTTGGGATCTCAATTTCATTCTAGAAAAGCTGACCTTGCCTCCTTTTGAGCCAGCTGCCTCATCAGATTTGCAATATTTGTCCTGGAAAACTGCTTTCCTTCTGGCTATTACCTCAGCTCGTAGGGTATCGGAACTACAAGCTCTCATGGCTGTGCAGGCTTTCATCATCTTCCATCAGGACAGAGTTTCCTTACGAACCAACCCGTCCTTTATGCCAAAGGTGGTATCCAGGGTAGCTTTGAATCAGGCTATACACTTACCTGCCTTTTATCCTAATCCTCAAAACAAAGGGGAGAGATTACTACATTCCTTGGACATCCACAGACAACTGCGTTATTATTTGGACAGAACAAAGCCTTTCAGGAAATCAGATCAGCTCTTTGTGTCCTATGCTATAGGAGCTCAAGGAAAGCCAATTTCCAAACAGACTATCTCAAAATGGATAGCCCACTGCATACGCTTTTGCTATTCTTTTCATGGCAAAACTGTACCTACAGGCATCAAATCTCACTCCACAAGGGCCACGGCTACCTCTGCAGCTTTTCTCAGAGGAGTTCCTACCAAAGATATTTTGGAAGCAGCCACTTGGAGTTCTGTGCATACCTTCTCCAAGCACTACCACCTTCCATTATACTCCAAATCTCGAGCGGGCTTTGCCACTGCAGTCTTGCAGGGCATTCTGGCTCCTCCTAGTTCCACCTAGTGCCTACCACCCCTTTCTTAGCTTTGGGATTCTACCCATCTGTTATGACTGCAGCTGTATGCACGATGAACATAGTACAGTTTTGTACCTACCATAAATGTAGATGTTCGAGTGCTAATACAGCTGCAGTCCAGGTTTCCCTCCCTCCTTCCCCTCTTGGGACAGGCCTATTGGCTAACACCTCCTCATGCTATCTGATTGGGGTATTCATTCTTGATGTATTTGCTTGCACTACTGTATTTTGATTATATTGCATTGCTTTATCACACAAATTTATGTATTGCCTTCCTTCTGTGGGCACCTGACATCTGGGGCAAGAAAAACTGAAGAAAATGGCGTCGGCTGGTTATTTTATACCTCTGGCGCACTGACGTCAGGGAAAAAGCGACGACAACCGACGCCGGACCTAGACTTTGGAATTCGGCCGACCGAGGACCCGCCTGATGGCAGGAGAACCCATCTGTTATGACTGCAGCTGTATTAGCACTCGAACATCTACATTTATGGTAGGTACAAAACTGTACTTTCTGTCATGCTGTTCAGCATTCTCTCTGTCCACATAGCTTGGCAAATGTTTTGTGTTATTAGTTTGTTACCAAGACATCAGCGTAAGTGCTGCCTTTATAGTGAGCACCTCTGAAACATCAAGCCATTTTTAAAGCTCCTGTACTATAAAAGTAACAGGATCATTATTTTCCATATAGTTTGATAATCCTATAATCCATACTATTTTTGCATGCTGTGTCCTGGATTTCATGTGTTTAACTCGTGATCACTGTTAATTTAAACAGTAGTTCTTGTATCATGGAAGAGTGCTGTTCTGTGCTCTGCGGTCTCTGCCTAGTGTTATCTTAATGTGCTATTTGTTTCATTTAACCAATTCTCATGGAGTGTGGATGTTTCTCTTATTATTTGTAGGTCTGTTTTGACTTGCTTCTTTAAAAGGATAATGTTTCAAACATAAATCTAATGTATTTCATGTCCTTACCTAGTGTGTCTTTTTCTGAAATAATGGCAGCCCTGCGATAAAGTGATTGTCTATTGCTTGTCATCAAGATTAGCTGACAAAAAATATTGATTTCTCCAAAGGAAAATGAGCCTTTACTAGTCCCAGTGGAGGTATTTTACAGCTACCACCCTCTGAAGTCCACCATTACTTATTTTAATCATTTCATATGATCACACAGAAGAAAGATGTGAGTTGAACCCATCCGTCTATGCACAAGACAAGTGTGCACACTTGGCGCACTTAAGTTTTGACAAACAAAGTATGGTTATATGCAATTCTGTGCAGTTTTGCTCAATGCCAGCTACTTACAGAAGCAAGATATAGTGATTTCCTTTATGTTATAAATGTTTAGTAATGATATAGCTAAGGAGAATGCAGTGTTTTTTTTTACATAGTTTTAACATTTTTGAATTTACTATAATCCTTTCTTGCCTTGTATTATTCATCAGTGAATAATTTGTAATTCATTATTTTAATTGTTTTGCTGATGCAGTGGCGTGTGGAATGTACCATACATTTCCAATATCTACCTGGTCAAAGCCAGCATTTTGAGGACAGAACTAAGAGAAATAAATATGTTTCAAAGTGGACGTCTTGATGCTGACATGGTTTTCTGTCAAAATGTCAGAAACCAGGTAAGTATGGGGTGCATCCCCAATGCCAGTCCTGATTGCTTATGCTGTATATTGTGTTGTGTCATTAGCAGAATATCTTATGAACTGTTGTCATAAAAGCCATCACAATCTCTTTTCTGATAACTACATAACTTTACTGCATTTCCGATTTAGTGGTAGAATTCATATTTTTCTGCATTTACTATTAGCATTATACTTTCTGAAGGATTGAAGGACATGGTTCTTACCTCGATCTTACAAGACAGATTTAGTTTCATCCTTTCAGGAGAGACAGTCCATCCAGTAGCTCAGAGGCATAGGACTAAGAAAACGATTTGTTACAGGTTCTAAATTCACAGAGTTCCACTGTTGGCTTTATTTGACTTGTTTTCTCTCTAGCTAGTGTGCTGTAACCCAGCGCAGAGCTATACCAACCCAGAGTCTTTTACTCAAGACTCTGAGAAGCACAGAAAGCCGTGAACTCTGAGAAATTAGCTTTTCATCAAAAAGGGAAGAAAGCTGAACCGCTGTCATTGGATTCTCAATAGTGGGGTGTCTTTGCAAGATCTTTTTCCCCCTTGGAAGATTGGCAAAAAATCTACATAACCTTAGAAATCCAGGTCTGAGGCTCAAATAACCACAGCAACCACCAACACAGCAAACCAATGATTTAGGAAGGAAGAAAACAGGAACCAGAGCCAAGATTTTTATTGCACTTAGTGCCTTGGCTATCATAGCCTTCAAATAGTACATTTTTTAATAAAACCTTCCCCTGTGTATATACCCCTTAACAAGCAATCAAAGAATGAAACACTCAAGTAATAAAACAATTACATCAATTAAAGCAAACATTTCCAGTTAATTTCTTTATTCAGCCCCCTTGGTGTAAGAGTATCAAATTTTAAAATAAACACAGTTTCTTTATATGTTAATATATTTTTAATCAATCCTTCATCTCCCTTCCTTACCATAACTTTTTCTAAAATAGTTGCTTGTAGTAGATCACAATCATCCTGATGTTTCTCCATAAAATGTGATGCTATATGACTTTCCAATTTACACTTTTTAATGTCTCTAATATGTTCCTGCAACCTAGTTCTAAATTTCCTTTTGGTCTCTACAATATAGAACAGGTTGCAGGAACACTTCAGACAATACACTACACCCATAGTATCACAAGAAAAACTAGTGTTGGATACAAATAGTTTTCCATTAATCCTACCAAAACTAGCCACAATATAACAGCATATATTACAGTTATTACAGGGCAAAGTACCTTTACATCTTAAAGAAACAGAAACATTTTCTGCAGGTAAGATGAAATAAGCCTTCACTAGTTTATCTCTTAAATTTTGCCCTCTTTTATATGCAATATAAGGTGTGCTACAAATAGTTTTCTTCAACAAAATCATCATTCAGTGCAATAAAAATCTTGGATCTGGTTCCCGTTGTTTTCTTTCTGAGACTCAAATAACCTGCACCTAGTGAAAGTTAACACACCTGGGGCTGCAGTACACTCCTGACCAAATAACTAGGCATGATAGCAAATCCACCCAAACAGGATCCTAAACAATCCAGGACTCCAAGCAGATATAGTCACCCTCCCAAGTCATTCCTGTCTTGACCATGGTCCAGCACTTCCCCACAATTTATATAGGCAACTTGATTGACACAGCTATCTTGAAACAGTGTAACAATCGTCTCATGCTGTCATGATGATTATCTATTACTTAAACAGCATAACACGGTGTGTGAGAGCTGTACATGTATAATGTTCTTGGAGGCAAAATCTCACATGCAATATACTTTAAAATCGCCAGCAGTACCCCACACACTTCAACAAGGCCATCACACTAAACATAATCCATCTTATGCTGAGATTCTAAAAATGAACTTGTCTAAACCTCAAAGACTTCCAAAATGTAACACAGGCACAATGCACAGGCACAGTGCAAACAACAGGCACTGTTATGACTCTGTCATAGTCTATGTTGGGGTGACCGACTTGAGATGCATCTCCCTATCTATATGAAGAGAGACATGCTTGAGCTCGCTGAATATACATCCCAGGCAGGTATGTCTGTAGCCTTAAGCAGCATTCTACAATCACCCAGAATGATGCCTCAATACAAACAGAAAATGACTGACTCTAACAATTGGCTTGTTTTCTGGTGTCATTCCAGGGGGATCCAGTACCTGACATCCTGGGAAGATATGATCAACAGACCATGATGCTTTGCTAGAGATGGCCTGTATTTATCTCACTTAGGATTCAGGCTTCTGGCAAAGGCCCTTGCCTCCTCCATAGTGCCTTTTTTTAGGAAAAGTCATGAGGTCGATACAACCAACATAAAAATTTCAACAAAGCACAAAGTAAAGGTCATGCTGCTAAATGCTAGGAATCTAAACATGAAACTGCACTCATTGCAAGCATTCTTAAACCTGAAAGATGCTTACATTTGTGCAGTCACTGAAACCTGGTTCAAAGCTGCGGAGAGCACCGTAGCCTCAACTGGTTACTCATCCTACCATACAGTCAGACCCGAAACTGTGGGCAGCAAAGCCAAAGGAGGTAGAGTTTCAATGTATGTCAAAGGCACACACACACCTCCAGGCTGTTCAAGCAGTATGACACACAGCAGACACTCCAGGTGCAGTTAACTGTTGACAAGACCCCTATTCAAATCATAGCTAGCTATAGGCCCCCATAATTGACTCAAGATGCCCACTCCACCTGTCTGGACCTTTTCAAATCTATCAAGATTCAGCCCTTTACCCTGATCCTGGATGACTTTTAACTACCCAACCGTAGAGGGGAAAAACTATTTATGTCAGAACACAAATGACAAGAGATTCTTTGATTCTCTGAGTGCAAATGCCTTGGAACAGCTAGTTGATACCCCCACAAGATAATATCTTGGACTTGGTATTATCCAATATGAGTAACCACTGCAGCACCCCTACAGTATCATCCTCCATGGTAAAATCCGACTATAAAGTGGTCACTTTCGAAGTCAGCATTTCCCCTGACCCCCCTGATGACTCCACCTTAGTCTGTGCCGCCTCCAACCTTCCTGAACTATTGACTAAAACTCAAACAGCTTTTTCCACTACCGAAAACTGGATGCACCAAAACCATCTCTCACTCAACTCTAACAAGTCTAAAATTCTTCTGGCCCCTGTCACTGAACCCACAGACATTGCAAACATACTGGCAGACAGGTTCAGTGAAAATTTCTCCCCTCGCTCCCCCCCAAAAGGAGAAATATCTATCCCAGCAGAGTGTAGCCTCCCAATCATCTCAAATGCCCAGGTGAGAGCTGCTCTCTCTAAAGCTAAAAACACAGCATCAATGGGACCAGATGGTGTCCCCGGCTGTGTGCTACACGAAGTCAATGAGGAACTAAACCCACACATAAGGCTGCTGTTTAATCTTAGCCTTACCACAGGATACGTACCCAAAGAGTGGCGTACGGCAACTGTGGTCCCACTCCACAAAGGCGGTGCTTCTACGGACCCTGGTAATTACCGCCCCATAAGCTTAACAAGCCTGGTCTGCAAAGCTATGGAGAGGATCATAATGGAACTCATAAATAAAGACATAGGGGACCTACAGACATTGGATCCTACCCAATTTGGCTTTGTCAAGGGAAGATCATGCCTCTTGCACTTGGTCGACTTTTTTGAAACAGTCACCAAGGCCATTGATGAGGGTAAGGCAGTTCACACAGCCTACCTTGACCTTGCAAAAGCTGTCGACACAATACCCCACTTGGGTATCATAGAAAAGCTCACCAGCTTAAATGTAAACCCATATGTCACAAGATGGGTTGCAAACTGGCTCAAGGACAGAACCCACAGGGTTAGAGTTGCTGGTGCCATGTCAGACTCCAAGCCGGTCACAAGCGGTGTCCCACAGGGCTCAGTCCTGGGCCCCCTCTTGTTCGGCATCTACCTTTCAGAAGTGCAGGCAAACATAGGAGGATTGTGGCTGACAAAGTTTGCAGATGACTGCAAACTGGGCGCCATAGATGAAAATCCATCAGACACAGATATCTCTCAGAGAGGTCTCATAGAAACGGATAACTGGTGCCAGAGCCATGGCCTTAAGCTAAACGCCAAAAAATGTATAGTCATACCTTTTGGTAAAAACAAGGTAACCCCAAGTTACCACATAGGTGGCAATCCATTAAGCACAGAAGAGGTTATCAGGGACCTGGGGACCCAAGTTGACAGTAACCTTTCTTTTGACACTCACATTGCCAAAGTGGTTAGGAGGAACTTCTACATTGCTCACCTGATTATGAAGGGATTCACATCCAGATCAAGGGAGGTCATTGTTCCCCTGTACTCTTCACATATCAGACCAATGATTGAGTACAATGCCCCATTCGGAATGTATCTTACCCGACACCTGCAGCAATTGGAAAGACCCCAAAAGTTCCTCACCAAAAGGATAAAGGGGCTCAAAAATATGCCATATGCTGCCCGACTGAAGAAACTCCAGCTCTATTCATTCGCATACCGTCTGCTCAGAGGTGACCTGTGCCTGACATACAAGGCCATGTCCAACCCGGAATTAATGGACATGCTCCACTTCAAAAAATCCAAATCCACCAGAGCCACAAGAGCAAGAGACTTAAACCTCAACACGGATATAAATAGGACGTGCTGGAGGGACAGATTCATCACCCAGAGACTCCCTATGCTGTGGAACAGAATCCCGGTCCATGTGAGACAGAGCACCTCGCTGGCTCTGTTCAAGAGGAATCTTGACCAGTGGATGGGAGATCGTAGGTTTACCCCGGGGATCATGTCTGTATCACTGCTGGACAGAGGCACGGCAAACTAATGGGTATAGTATTCTTCAACCTAAGGGGTGGTGAAAGCCACACAACTCTGGCTAGGCTTTTTAAATGCCCTAGGGCAGATAGCCTAGTATGAACCTATGAACCTAAGAACCTATGAACCTCTAGCTAGGGTCAAACCAGAAACTTCTCCAAAGCTGATTATAACCTCCTGAGAGATGGTATAAACAGTTTCACAGCCCCCTCCCTCGATGTAGGAACTGGCACCAATGTCCAAATCTACACCAAAGTACTATATGAGCTCTTATATTGATGCATGGAATTGGGAATACCTGACAAGACAAAATCATCATCTGCAAGGAAGAGTAAATCTGTCTGGTGGACATCTGCAAAAAATAAACTGTATAACAAAAGGAAAAAAATGCTGTCCAGGACCAGGAAGGAGCAGGTGCCCAATTGGAAACAATCTCTCCTTAGCCTGAACAAGCAAATAAGAGCACTAGTGAAATCCTCTAAAACCAACTTTGAGTCCAAATTGGCAACATCTACTAGAGACAATCATAAGGCTTTCTTCACATTTGCCTTCAATCTCAAAGAAAGCACCCAGATCTGTTCAGAACTGGCGGTCAAGGACACCACATACACAAATGCTGTAAATATAGCCAACCTACTGGCTGACAGATTCAGTGAAAACTTCACCCCTCTAACCCCCCATCAGTAAATCAGGACATCCCCAGTACCTGCCCCCCTCCCCTTATCTCTAGGGAACAGGTCATCACTGCCTTCTCAAAGTAAAAAAAATACAGCCTCCATAGGACCCGATAACATCCCAGGCTGCATCCTACATGAACTCAGGCATGAACCTGAAGCACCATTAGGCACCATATTCCACCAAAGCCTGAGTACCAGCTTTGTCCCAGCCAAGTGGAAGACAGCCACTGTCATCCCTTTACACAAAGGTGGAGTGTCCACCGATCCTGGAAATTATAGACCCAACAGCCTAACTAGCCTGAACTGCAAGGCTATGGAATGGATTATCATGGAGCTCATTAAAAGGGACATTGGCAACCTCCAAATACTCTACCCCACACAGTTTGGCTTTGTTAGGGGCAGTCATGTCTGTTAAATCTGGTTGACTTCTTTGAGACAGTCACCAAAGCCATGGACGAGGGGAAGATGATGCACATCACCTTCCTTGACCTGGCCAAAGACTTTGAGACTCTTCCCCACTCAGGCATAAAAGATAAACTGTCTCTACTAGGCATCAATCCATATTTTACCAGATGGGTAGCAAACAGGCTCACTGATAGAGCCCACCTAATCAAAAAAAAGGAAGCCGCCTCAAGCAGTAGACCTGTAACGAGTGGAATACCGCAGGGATTGGTCTTTGGGGCCTCTGTTATTTGGGATTTACTTCTCTGAGGTACAGGCCAAAGCCAGTGGGTTCTGGTTGTCCAAGTTTGCAGATGACTGCAAGCTGGGTGCGGTCTTCAATTTCCCAAGTGATGTGACATCCTCCAAGATGGTTTCAACCAAACAAATGACTGGTGCCAGAAACATGGCCTCGAGCTGAATGCCAAAAAATGCATAATCATCCCCTTTGGGGAGAGTGATGTCCCCATATATTATCACATTAATAACAATGTCCTAAGCACACAGTCAGTCATCAGGGATTTGGGCTAATAAGTTGATAGCAACCTAACTTTTGACCACCATGTTGCTTCCGTTGTACGGAAGCTTTCTACATGTTCCACTTCATAAGTAAGAGTATCACATCCAGAGACAAGAAGGTCATATCATTCCTTACAAAGGCCAATTATTGAATACAACGTCCTTCGCCATGTACCTTGCAAAGCACATGCAGCAGCTGGAGAGAACACAGAGGTTCCTCACCAGGAGAATCCAGGGCCTCAAACATTTGACCTACACAGATAGGCTAAAAGCCCTGTCCTTCTACTCAGTTTCATACAGACTCCTCAGAGGTGACCTCTGTCTAGTATACAAAGCAATCTCAGATCCCCGCCTTGATGGGACTGCTGCATATCTGCAAGTCAAGCTCTACTTGAGTAACCCACGTGCGCAACCTCAACCTGGTCTGTGACAAAAAATAGGGCTTGTTGGCAGGACAGATTTGTGTCCCAGAGACTTCCCCCATCTGTGGAGTAGACTCTCTTCACATCAAGCAGAGCACCTTATTATCCCTTTTTAAGCCCAACCTGGATAATTGGATGGGAAACAGAAAATACATCCCTGGGATTCCACCTGTGTCCCTGCTGGACAGTGGCTTTGGGTGCTGACTTGTCTAAACATGGGTTAAACTCTTGGCTAGGCTTATGAGGGCCTCAGGGCCAATAGCCTAGTATTTTCCTTTGATACTATGCAAACTCAGCAAGTTAAGACTACCATCTCACTTAACACAAGAAGTCCTAAAGTTACAGATGCTGATTCTGTAAGGCAGGCATCAACCCAACCAAACATTCTTGTTATAGGTGACTCCACTGTAAGACATACAGACGTGCCTCTTACCGAGCTGAGCATGGAAAGAATGACTGTTAGTTGCTTGTGAGGTGCAGGATCTGTCAGATCACGCACACACTCAGGATATTGAACAACAAGTACTGGTATGACTGTGTCATAGTGCATGTGGATGCCATTGACTTGAGATGCACTTCCCTTGACTATATGAAGAGAGACATGATGGAGCACTCTGACTATGTGTCTGGGCAGGTATGAGCCCAGCACTGGACAGCATTCTACCTTCTCCAAGGACAATGCCTTCAGTAATTGGCAAAGATTTTGATGTCATTCAAAGGAGGTCTAATATTTGTCAGCCTGGGAGGATATGATAGACAGACCACTCTGTTTTGCAAGGGATGGCCTGCATCTGTCCCCTCTAGGGTTACAGTTATTGGCAAAGACATTGCTCACCCCTGTAGTGCTTTTTTAGGCAATGCCAACCTGATAAACTTACAAACATAATGAGGCAAGTAAAGGAAAATTTGAATATATTACTGATCAATGCGAGGAGCCTTAACAAGAAACTCCACTCCCTACAAGTCCTTTTCACTGTGGAAGATGGAGATGTCTAGGTAGTGACTGAGACATGGTTTAAAGCTGCAGACTGCACTACTTCTGTGCAGTACTCTGCATGTTTAAACCAACTACCGTGCATGAGAGAAAAAAAGTTGCAGTGTCTCAGTCTTCATCCAGAAGACACTCACATTAAGGCTGGCAAAGCAGCATGGTGCACTATAGCTTCTCTGTGTCCAAATAACCATCAGAAAGGTCCTGTACTATATATTAGCAAGCTGTAGAACTCCTATGAGCCTGGTAAGAGGTACCTTTTTAAGTCTTGCAGTGGAGTCACCTACAACTAGAATGTTTGATTGAGTAGGTGCCTGCTTTACAGTCTCAGAATCTGTAACTTTGGGGCTTCTTGTACAAGAAAACCACAACGTCTGTCTACATCAATTGTAATCATTCAGTGTTAAAAACAGTACCATTGTCATAGGTGATCTAAACTGACACATTATACACTGGGAAATCAACACCACCACTAGTGCACAAGCACAGAGACACCACTACTAGTGCACAAGAACAGAGACACCACCACTAGTGCATAAGCACAGAGATTCCTCATTATACACTAGGAAATCAACACCACCACTAGTGCACAAGCACAGAGACACCACTACTAGTGCACAAGAACAGAGACACCACCACTAGTGCACAAGCACAGAGATTCCTCATTATACACTAGGAAATCAACACCACCACTAGTGCACAAGCACAGAGACACCACTACTAGTGCACAAGAACAGAGACACCACCACTAGTGCACAAGCACAGAGATTCCTCATTATACACTAGGAAATCAACACCACCACTAGTGCACAAGCACAGAGATTCCTCGTTATACACTGGGAAATCAACACCACCACTAATGCACAAGCACAGAGATTCCTCGTTATACACTGGGAAATCAACACCACCACTAGTGCACAAGCACAGAGACTCCTCATTATACACTGGGAAATCAACACCACCACTAGTGCACAAGCACAGAGATTCCTGGATTTTGACAATATGAATGCCCTGGAACAGTTATTCAGAGTAACCACTAAGAACACCACCACCTTGGATCTTTGTCCACACTAATATGGAGGTGTCTTGCACCATCTATTGCATATCTTCGTCACTTGTTAGGTCTGATCATAAAGCCTCCTATTTCAAACGAAAATTGAAACCAGACACCCCTTCCACCCAAGATATGTTTAGAAATTTCTCTAAGACAAGCTACCATCTCTTAAGTGATACATTGGCAAATTTTAAATCCCCCACCAAACCCAGTAAACTGTGCTGAATATGTGAAAATGTATACAAACACACTGTACTAGCATGTAAGCAACTATGGATGTAGCTGTACCCTGTAGAAACAAGCACTGGGCAAACTCCAGAAACATCCCTACTTGGTGGAACAGTAATATCAACAAGCTTTACAATAAAAGGAAGAGAATTTTGACCATACGTAAGAAGAGTAATTCCCAGAATGATAGAGCCCTCATCACTGAAATAAACAACTCAGGAGCGTATTAAGATCCACTAAAGGCAGGTTTGAAGATAAAATAACTTCCCAAGACAAAGATGATAACAAGGCTTGTTTTAGCTATGTTCATTTTCTCAGGTGCACAGTGCCTATTTTTCATTTATCTGATTGTGAATGATGTTACCTATGTTGAGGCTGAAGATATAGCTAACCTACTGGCCAATAAGTTCAGATTAAACTTTACCCCTGTCTTCCATCTAGCTATCTCTAAAGATATACCCAAAACCAGCTCGCCTCCAGCTGTCAAACAAATCAGTGTTGTGAAAGCACTATTGCACATTAAAAATACTACATTGATGAGTCCTAACAATGTTAATAGATGTATCTTGAATAGCATGAAGTGCAATGTAGTCAGCTCCCAACAACACTGTTGAACCTCTGCTTCCATACAGGCTTGTACCAAGTGAATGGAGAACAGCAACGGTTATTCCTCTGCATAAGAGAAGACTTTCCCCAGCCCCAGGTAATTACAGAGCCATAAGTCTGTTCAGCATCATTTGCAAAACCGTGGAAAGATATATCATGGAACTAATCAAAAAGGAAATGGGGAACCTCCAAACCCTTGACCCATCTAAGGTTGGATTTATCAAGGGCAGTTCATGCTTATTCATCCTGGTAGACTTCTTGGAAAAGGTCACAAAAGTTGTAAATGAAGATAAAATAGTACACACCACATATCTCAACCATGCCGAGGCTTATGACACAATTTCCCTACTTAAGCATAGTGTAAAAGATGAATAATTTTATTTATTTTTATTTTATTTAAATAAATAATAGTATGAATAAACAGTGAAAAACCCCTGTGTCACCTGCTAGATTGCCCACTGTCTCACAGGCAGGATACAGGAGATCAAAACTGGGAAAGCTACCTCTTCAAAGAGAACATTCACAGGTGCAGTTCCCCAGGGCTCAGTGCTGTGACCTGTTCTGTTTAGCATCTACTTTTCTGAAGTAAAAGCAAAACCAAAGGGATCTAGCTCTCTAAGTTTGCAGATGACTGAAAGCTAGGGGCAGTCACTGAATCCCAAAGTAACTTAGCTATCCTGCTGGAACTTTTGTCCCAAACAAATAACTGGTGCTACAGTCATGGACATACTAATTGCCAGAAATGATTGTATCCTTTGGGAAGTCATACACCCACTGGAACTACCACATTGACAATACACCCCTAAGCACTGGATCAGTTGTTCTGGTTTTGGGAACTTGTGTTAATAGTGACCTAACTTTTGACCAACATGGGTACACTGTCATAAGAAAGTCCTTCCATAATACACGGCTTATAAACAAAGGGATTGTGACTAAATCTAAAGATGTCATTGTTTCCCTTATCTCGGCCTTCATTTGGTCAGTCATTGAGTGTAATTGTCCCCTTTGGTATGTATTTGTCAAGATACCTATAGCAACTGGAATGCCCACAGAGCTATCTTACTAAAAGAATACAAGGCCTAAACATCATGTTCTACATGGACCAGCTCAATGCTCTGTCACTATACTCGGCATTGTACAGTCTGCTAACAAGTGACCCATGTCTGGCAAACAAACCAACTTTTGACCCTATACTTATGCACCTACTGCACATCAGATGAATCAGAAGTACTTTTCAATTTCCCTACTTAAGCATAGTGTAAAAGATGAATAATTTTATTTATTTTTATTTTATTTAAATAAATAATAGTATGAATAAACAGTGAAAAACCCCTGTGTCACCTGCTAGATTGCCCACTGTCTCACAGGCAGGATACAGGAGATCAAAACTGGGAAAGCTACCTCTTCAAAGAGAACATTCACAGGTGCAGTTCCCCAGGGCTCAGTGCTGTGACCTGTTCTGTTTAGCATCTACTTTTCTGAAGTAAAAGCAAAACCAAAGGGATCTAGCTGTCTAAGTTTGCAGATGACTGAAAGCTAGGGCAGTCACTGAATCCCAAAGTAACTTAGCTATCCTGCTGGAACTTTTGTCCCAAACAAATAACTGGTGCTACAGTCATGGACATACTAATTGCCAGAAATGATTGTATCCTTTGGGAAGTCATACACCCACTGGAACTACCACATTGACAATACACCCCTAAGCACTGGATCAGTTGTTCTGGTTTTGGGAACTTGTGTTAATAGTGACCTAACTTTTGACCAACATGGGTACACTGTCATAAGAAAGTCCTTCCATAATACACGGCTTATAAACAAAGGGATTGTGACTAAATCTAAAGATGTCATTGTTTCCCTTATCTCGGCCTTCATTTGGTCAGTCATTGAGTGTAATTGTCCCCTTTGGTATGTATTTGTCAAGATACCTATAGCAACTGGAATGCCCACAGAGCTATCTTACTAAAAGAATACAAGGCCTAAACATCATGTTCTACATGGACCAGCTCAATGCTCTGTCACTATACTCGGCATTGTACAGTCTGCTAACAAGTGACCCATGTCTGGCAAACAAACCAACTTTTGACCCTATACTTATGCACCTACTGCACATCAGATGAATCAGAAGTACTTGGTCCAAGTATCTAAATCAATTCTGCAGCATCAACAGAATGCTTTGGCAGAACAGGTGTATATCACAGAGGATACCACTGCTCAGGAACAGATTCCCTATCCACATAAAACAAAGCTCACTCCTGTCCATATTCAATGCAACTTGACTTTATGGGTGGATAGTAGAAAATATTCACCAGGACTACTTGTAAAAAGTATAATAAGAGGTAGCTCCTAAAGGGTATATCCCACGTTTGGTTCACCTCAAATTATGTGTGGTATCATCCCAGTAATTTTCACTAGGCCTGTTATATAATTATCAACCTTAGCTTTGTAGCTTGTCAGTCAGTTTGACTTAATTTGTTGGTAAAGTCATTTAATCACTTCCTACCATATTGGTGTGTGTGTGTGGGGGGGGGGGGAGGGCAAGGAGAACTTGACACTTGCAAAAAAATAAATTTTTGTGTGTGTTTTGAGACTTAGCAGTTTAACATTTCAATGGGGAGCTATGTATTTCTTATAAATAGAAGCTGTTTCAGTGGTGGGCAGTAACTGTTATTTAACCTTTTGAATGTGAATGTGTTTACCAGAAAAGAATCTCTGGCTTCAGCAGGGAGCCAGTTTGTTTTAACTGGATTGCAGGAAAGTAAACTTTGACAGAATGAGAGAGTACTTAATGTTTTTGTTCCTTTAGTTTTTTTATACAGGTCAGGTATATTTTTATCAACCAGAAAAGCAGTTGCAGATAGTGATTAATGGAATTGAAGGATTGTATCTGGGAGGAGAAGAGGACAAGAGTCAAGTGGGATACGTTGATCCTTACAAAAGAAACAAGGAGGTTTAGGATTACCTGATTAGAAGGGATATTTTAGAGCTACACAGATGTTCTTCGTGTTTCACTGTTGCAGTCATTACATTTGGGTTACCTGCTTGCAGTAGCCCTCAGTCGGCCTGATTAACAAAGTCTCGGGTCTTAAGTCGGTTGCTGTCCCTTCTTCCATGACGTCAGGTCGTCAGGGGTAGAAAACATGCAGTCAACGCCATTACATCAGTCTTTCTTGCCGTGCAGTGCCCGGAGCAGAAGCAGTTCACAAGTGCCTGTTGGCCGACTCCTGAAATTTTCATTTTTGAGTTTCAGAACCGAAGTCTTCAACTAAAGCTAAGTACCCCATTGGGGAAACTTTTTCTTGCTCCTTACTGATGTCAGTAAAAGTTAATAATTGCATTACTTGTGGAAAGCAAATACCTCACAAAGATTTTAATTTGTACTGTATTCCTTGCCTAGGCCCTTACCACGATGTTCCTTGCAGTTGGTTTTGTGCTTTATTTAATCAGCGCACTATCTGTCATCGGTATATTTTCGCTTCTAAATATTTCGGTTTTCGGTTTAATTATACAGAAATGTCTTCGGTTAGCCATCCATCTACTGGGATTCTGAAAAAATGCAAAGATAAAGGCAGAGACAGGCCACTGAGGTCCAAAGCTGCCGACGATACTTCTCCTAAGCCAGTCGCCAGTTCGCTGGTACTCAGTGAGGTGCTTTCGCAGCCCCTGATACCTACTACGTCTGACTCGCAGGCCTCCACTGAAACCCATTCAGAGTCTGGTATGCCGCGAAATGCTTTAACTGTGGAACCTGTGGATGTCTCTACCTTGGATCGGTCTGGAGCCGCTGTGCAGGCACCGGCTTCTTGGGGTGTATTCAGGCCTACGGACTTGCATTAGACCTAGGACTGAAGTTGTTTATGAATCTTCTGAACAGGATTCTGATTTTTCTGATTCTTCTGAAGATCTGGATTTGCCCTTATCTACTTATGAGGATTCTGATGCAGAGGACGCTATTCCCTCTCCTTCCCCTCCAAAGGATTTTTCTTTTGGTGAGATCTTACATACTATAAGGGAGCATTTCCACTGGGAAAGCCAGGACTTTTCTGATTCAAAAAAGAGGCTTAGCGATTTCTTACTCTTTGCCTCCTGCTCCCAGAAAACCTGACAGATATTACAGGGTTCCTGATTCTCATAAGTTCCTTTTTAAAAATCCTACTGCGGATCCAGAGACTATTTCACAGGGACCCGAGGGCATTAAGGCTTCTTCTGCTAAAAATCCTACCCCCTCTGATAGAGATTCCAAGGCACTGGATAGATGGGGTAAGAAAGTTTACACTTCTGCAACCTTGGCCATTAGGGCTTTAAACTGCCAATTTCATATGTTAAAGTATCAACAACATGTTATTGGATTGTTTAAACAGAAAATGATGTTACTTCCTGACTGTGCTGAAAATAAAGAATTACAGGATTTAATGCATTCTGCTGAACAGGTTGGAAAACATACTTTGCAATGTGGATTTGATTCATTAGAGGCCTCTTGCAGGGCTGCTGTTACTGGGTCTGTGCTCAGAAGGCATGCTTGGCTTAAGGAGCAAGGTTTGCCTGATCATGTTAAAGCTAAATTGTTGGATGCTCCCTTAAATCAGGACCACCTGTTTGGCAACAAGGCTGAGGAAGTTCTTAAAAAGAGGGAAGATAAAGCTAAATCTGTGCAAACTGTTAATTTCTTACAAGTTCAGCCTCCTAGATTTAGTAGGCACCAGCCCTCTAAAAATTGGTCCTTTCCAGCCCCTTCCAGGTCTTCTCAAGCCAAACCCAGACACAGCAAAAACCCCAGGTTTCAGTCCCAAGGACACACAACTAGGCAGTGGGGGGTTTCCGCACCCAAATCTGGGAGTAGTAAGACTCCCCCCAATAGAAAACTGTCTCAGTGACTTGCTTTTAAAACTTCCAAGCACTTCCCAACTGAATGGTTCTTTAGGCGGAAAGATTGGTCTGCAGGCCAAAAACTTAGGAACTCATTACCCAGGACAAATGGGATTTAAATAGTGTCCCAAGGATACAGATTTCATTTCCACACATTACCAACACCAAATAGGTGGCCAGATCTACCCCCAAATCAGTGGGCAGAGGCCCAAAATCAAGTACTCTCTCTCTTAAACATGGGGGCTATTCAGTTGGTACCAGAAGAGGAAAAGGGACAAGGTTTCTATTCAAGACTTTTTCTGGTACCCAGAAAAGGCAATACATGACATCCTATCCTGGACCTTTCTATTCTAAACACCTGTCTGGTGATTCCAAAATTCAAAATGCTGACTCTTCACCAGCTGCATCCTATTCTAGGCAAGGATGCATGGTTGGCAAAAGAAGCATACCTGCACATCCCTATCAGAGAGTCTTGCAGAAGATACCTATGCTTCAAAGCAGACTACATGCGCTATCAGTTCTCTGCACTGCCCTTTGGCTTATCTACTGCACCAAGGGTATTCACAAAGTGCCTAGCTCGAGTCATTGCATTTTGCAGACAAAGTTGTTGCTTGCTGTGAGGCAACAACGCTACCGCTGCACCACTGCGGCTTCCCATACCTGGATAATTGTCTAATTCAGGCAGAAAGCAAGGACATTCTTTTGAATCATCTGGCCTTTGTTCAAAGGGTACTGACTTGTCTGGGGTTCACCATAAACAAAAAGAAATCCCACCTGGTACACTGTCAACAAATTATACTCCCAGGAGCAAGCTTGAATACAATTTCCCAGATGGCTTTCCTCACGCCAGTGAAACGGATTCATTTGACAACTTACTTTAAACAAGTGGCCACAAAAACCCAGCTATCTACAAGGCAAATACTGCAAGCCTTGGGGTTCATGGCCTCCTGCATTCTTCTAATTCCATATGCAAGGCTGCATATGAGGAAACTACAATGGTATCTCAAAATCCTATGGTGTCAACATTCACAGGATCTGGAAGCAAGGATTCCTATCATACCTTGCCTACCATACCTTGCCTACACCTAGAGTTCCTTTGGTGGGCAGAGGCCTGCCACCAAAACAGGGGACTACCATTCACATTACCCCCTGCCGCCCAAACCTTAACAACAGATGCATCACACTGTTCATGGGGGGCTCACCTGGCAGAGAAGTGCATTCAGGGCAAATGGAACCCAAGTCAAATGCACCTGCACATAATTCAAAAGGAAATGTTAGCTGTACAGAATGCTCTGACAGCCTTCAAGGACCACATTCTTCCAGGACAACTAATGGTAAAGATGGACAACACCACTGTCATGTGGTATATAAACAAGCAGGGGGGTACACATTCTTACCACCTCTGCAGACTAGCCATGGTGTTGTGGAACACAGCCTTGAGCTGCCAAGTGAATCTACAAGCTCAGTTCCTGCCAGGAAAACAAAATACACTGGCAGATGGACTAAGCAGAAACCTCATGGACCCACCCACACGAGTGGAAACTGGAACCAAGGATTTTCAGCATGTTGACAAGCAAATGGGGGAGCCCAGATGTAGACCTGTTTGCCTCCCCCCAGAACCATCAACTGGACAAATTTTGTACAAGGATTCCCCACAAACTAGCTTAGTGGATGCTCTATCCTTCATCTGGAAAAAACTATCAGTTTATGCCTTTCCTCCTCTACCTCTGCTCTCCAAGGTACTACTAAAGATCAAACAGGACAGGCCAAGGATGATTTTAATTGCACCGGACTGGCCCCGCCAATACTGGTACCCGCTCTTGTGCAGTGTGCCATGCTTGGCTCCATGGCACCTGCCTCAGACTCCTTCCCTGTTGTCTCAGCAGGAGAACAGTATTCTGCACCCTCAGCTGCAAACCCTGAACCTAGCAGCCTGGCTAATTACCTAATTTCTCCTTTACCATCCCTCAGTAAATCTGTGATAGATATCATTTTAGAGGCAAAGAGGCCTAGTACTAGAAAATCTTATGCTGCAAAATGGAAAAGATTCTGTGCCTGGAACCAGTCTCAGGGAATGAACGTAGCAGTGCCCAATTTACCTCAGATTCTGCAATACATGACTGAGATGCTTCATAAGGGCTTGTCTTTTTCCTCCATCAAAATTCATGCCTCAGCCATTTCAGCTCATTATAGCACATAGCCTCCCCTCTTCTCTCACCCACTGCTCAAGCAGTTCCTCAGAGGGGCCAAAAATGTAAGGGCACCCAGGAGAGCTCCAACTCCAACCTGGGATCTTAACTTTGTCTTGGAGAAACTTACTCTTCCTCCTTTTGAGCCAGTTGCTACTGCAGATTTAAAATTTCTTTCCTGGAAAACCGCTTTCCTTTTAGCAATCACTTCTGCAAGAAGGGTATCTGAATTACAGGCTCTTATGGCAGTGGAGCCTTTCATCATCTTTCATGCGGACAGGGTGTCCCTCAGAACCAATCCCTCCTTCATGCCCAAGGTGGTATCCAGTGTGGCTATTAATCAGTCCATTAATTTGCCTACCTTCTTTCCTAACCCACAGAACAAAGGGGAATGAATACTACACTCATTAGATGTGCACAGACAGCTTAGATTCTACTCGGACAGGACTAAACCTCAAAGGAAATCTGAACAACTGCTGGTGGCATTTGCTGCAGGGACAGAGGGGAAAGCTATTTCAAAACAAACCATTTCAAAATGTATAAACCACTACATTCATTTCTGCTATAAGCACCATGGAAAACCTGTCCCACAGGGCGTCAGACCCCATTCAACCATGGCTGCATCTACCTCTACAGCCTGTCTCAGGGGCGTCCCTACTAGGGACATCCTAGAAGCTGCTACCTGGAGTTCTGTACATACTTTCACCAAGCATTATCATTTGCCTATTTTCTCTAAATCCAGAGCTGCTTTTGCCACTGCAGTCTTGCAGGGCCTTATAGCTGGTCCTCATTCTATTTAAATTCCTCCTCCCAACCTTAACTTTGGGAATCTACCCAAATGTAATGATTGCAACAGTGAAACACGAAAAACGTAGTACAGTTGTGTGCACTTACCATAAATGTAGATGTTTGAGTGTTTTCACTGTTGCAGTCCTGGTTACCCTCCCTCCAGCCCCCTTTCTTCTTTTGGCTATACCTCAATACTCTCACTTACTATGCTGTAAAAGCTTTTTGGTGTATTTGCTTTTTTTGTTGGAGGTATTTCCTTGTATTTATAGATTTGATTGCTTCCCATTAGGGGGGCACCTGACATCTGGGGCAAGAAAAACTGATGGAATGGAGTTGGCTGCATGTTTTATACCCCTGATGACCTGACGTCATGGAAGAAGGGACAACAACCAATGCAGGACCCAAGACTTTGTTAATCAGGCCGACTGAGGGCTACTGCAAGCAGATAACCCAAATATAATGACTGCAACAGTGAATAAACTCGAACATCTACATTTATGGTAAGTGTACACAACTGTACTTTAGGGCTGTTATACATAACACAAGCAGAAGGCTACAATTCAAAGTGGAAAGAGATTATAATGAAGCAGGAAAGTGAAGGATTTTGGACACAGATTCTTAAGGAGATTGACGACAGTCGTGCTTCTTGTTAATACAAATTGTTCCAATATTATGTAATCTTACACTAACTGCTTTCGTGGAGCATTTCTCCCCGGGCCTCCACTGAAAATGGGTTCTTCTTGGCCCAGTGGATTTTCCCGGTAAACAAATGCGAATAAATAAATAAAGTAGCAGAAAGTATACTAACAACTAAACCAACACATGAATGGACAAGTGAGATTCTGCTGATAGGATGACTGCAATTAGGGATACAGACAATAGGCAAGAGGAGGTTGGAATTTATGGAGGATGCTAGCAAAAGAACCAAGGTACTGGGAAGAAATAATAAGAAAGGGAAAAGTAATATTTATTATTTATTTTTATTGGCCATTGGTTACTGAGATAGTCCACTGGGCCAAGACAGCCCATTTTCATTGGAGGCCCAGGACGAAAAGCTCCATATACAAGACAATTATAAACAACTGAATACAATTGTACAGGAAAGATATCACCCATATGGAGGAAGGGCATGGTAGGCCCTGACACACACTACCACAATCTCACAGATAAAACAAGATATGAAGACTGCTTGGGCCTACATGGGTGGGGCAAGAGGAGTAATGAAGGAGAGTCATTCTAGACTTCTATCTGGCAAATGGCTTGATGGTAGCCAAAACATGGTTCAGCAAGAGAGAAAGCCATAAGGTCACATACAAGGGTGGTCAACATGCAACTCAGGTAGACTTGCTCATAGTAAAGAAAGGACACTGGGATAGAATCAGTGATTGCAAAGTCATCCCCAGTGAAACAGTCATCCCACAGCATAAGAAGTACAGAACTAACTCAAAAAACAAGCCACCCTGGTGGAATCACAATATCAATCTGCTGTATAACAGGAGGAATAAAATCATGGCAGAAATTAGGAGGTGTAGCACCCAGCAGGATACAAACACTCTCATCAAACTAAACAAACTCAGAGGACAAATAAAGTCTACCAAAACCAAATTTTGAGGTAAGTTTGGCCTCCCAAGGCCAAGGGCAACCACAAAGCATTTTTTAGCTATGTCCACAACTTCAAAGACAATGCACAATTGTGTGCAGAGCCCATTGGAAAATGCAGCCACCTGTAGTGAGCCAGAAGATAGAGCAAACCTCCTGGCTGATACATTCAGCTCCAACTTTATCCCTCTCTCTCTCCCCCTCAACCTTCCCTCAGGAAGTATCATCAAATATAACTCCCTCTATCACTAGGGAACAGGTTCTTAATGCTTTCACTAAGACGAAGAACACTGCATCAATGTGCCCAGACAATATCCCAGGATGCCTTCAAGTTGCATTAAAACATGACCTATCAGAGCCTCTGGAATTACTTAACTGTAGCCTCCAAACAGGCTTCTTGCCTCATGAATGGAAAAAGGCAACAGTCATTCCTCTGCACAAAGGTGGGCCATCTACAGACCCTGGAAACTACAGACCCGTAAGTCTCACTAGTCTTATATGTAAAGCCATGGAAGGAATTATCATGGAGATGATCAATAGAGATATAGTAAACCTCCAGACACTGGACCCAACCCAGTTTGGTTTCATCAAGGGCAGATCATGCCTAGTCAACCTGGTGGACTTCTTCAAGAAGGTCACCAAAGTAATGGATGAGGGCAGTGTCATTCATACTACCTACCTTGACCTGGCCAAGGCATTTGACACAATACCCCACTTGGGTATTGTTGACAAACTCAAAAACACAAGAGGTTAGGTACAAACCCATATGTCACCTGGTGGGTAGCCAACTGGATCACAGACAGGACTCAGGAAGTTAGAATTGTGGAGTCCACCTCTACTAAGAGGCCAGTCACAAGTGGAGTCCCTCAGGGATCAGTCCTTGGACTGCTCCTTTTTGGCATTTACTTCTCAGAAGTCAAGGCCAATGTCACTGGTCTCTGGCTGACTAAATTTGCAGATGATTGCAAATTAGAAGCTGTCATTGAATCTCACACTGACACAAATGTTCTCCAGGAGAGGCTGACACAGACAAACAACTGGTGTCAGAGCTATGGACTAAAACTAAATGCCAAGAAATGCATAGTAGTATCCTTTGGGAAGTCATCCATCCCTGGTGACTATCATATTGACAACACACCACTTAGAGTTGACCCAGTAGTCAGGACTTAGGGACACACATAGATAGTAATCTAGCCTTTGATCATTACGTGTCTACAGTGGTGAGGAAATCATTCTATGTTGTGCAACTTATAAACAAAGGTATGGCATCTAAGTCCAAGGAAGTCATTGTTCCACTGTATTTGGCATTCATCAGACCTGTCATCATGTACTATGCCCCCTTTGGTATGTACCTAACCAAGCATATCCAACAATTGGAACATCCACAGAGGTTCCTCACTAAAAGAATACAGAGCAAAAGTAATATGTCCTATGCAGACCGCCTCAAGGCCCTATCTCTTTATTCTGTCTCCTACAGGCTTTTGAGGGGGCATTGTCAGACTCGACTCTGATGGACCTCCTGCATATCCACAAAACAAACAGCGCCGAAATTACCCATTCTAAAGACTTGAACCTTGCCTGTCATATAAGTAGGACCTACAGGAGAGATACGTATGTATCCCAGAGACTACCTTGTCTGTGGAACAGGCTCCCCATCCATGTGAAGCATGTGCAACTTGAACATTTGGATGGGAAACAGGAAATTCATTCCTGGTTTGGCACCTATACCTCTAATGGACACAGGCAGCCTGAAAATAGTTCATATCCCAGGCTCCTACTTGTACATGTTTTATCTCCTGAGCCCCTGCTTTTACTTATCAAGGGTACCAACATTTGTCAGAGATTTGGGATGCATGGCTAGAATTAAAAAGGCCCTTGTGGTCGTTAGCCTAGTACACACCTCTGAACCTATGCAAACAGGGCTTTGAAGAGTAATTAGCAATTACTATTGGAATAGAAAGTGATGCAATTAAGAGTTGTGAAATACTGGTTGGTCATCTGAAAGTTTAGGAGGGGAAGGAGGAAGAAGAGTGGATGCATAGCAGAAGGTGATAAAGGGAAGACCAGATAGGTGGAATCCATCTGGCACATTAGCAGAAGTATATGGAAGCTGTGAGTACAGGAGTTTAAGTCGAGGACTGAGACTCAAGAGATACATGTTTAGAGGTAATAATTCCTGTCTGATATATATATATGAACAAGTCAGTTAATGTGTTTTGTGCCATTTGCAGATAAGCCATCCTCTCTGCCCTTCTGCCTTCATTTCCCATCTCTACTAATGTGCCTTTATGCCACCGTTCTCATTCTAGTGTGGTAAGGTAATTAATTTGCTAGCCACTCTTTATGTAAAAAGTGTTTTCTTCCTTCAGCCATTCCATCATGTACTGTTTCCATTTTGTCTCCCTTTACTTGGAAACTTGTAGATCGTTCACTGTTACACTAGAGATGTAACTTATAACCCTTGTGTTTCTTCCCTTCTCTGAGGTGTTCATGCCAAAGGTTTTCAGCCAGACTTTGTAGACTTATTTCCTTAGATTCATGAATAATCTCTATTGTCATTTATACTGTTTCTGTGACCTGATCATCATTGTAAGCTGGACTTCCAGAAATGCATAAAGTAATCCAATAGAAACCAGAACATGGACCTTTAACCACCTTGTCATCTGCATGTACATGGATGCCCACACATATGTGCACTCATATACATACTGTCTACTTTGGTAGTGGCCATTGCAAACATAACAGAGTGATTTCTTTTGGTATTGTAATTGCATCCATCCAGCCTAGTGTTTGCATATATTAGATTTGTGCATTTTAAAATGGGATCAGTTGATTGTTTTACTGTTTTATATTGAGCTGCTCGCCTTTGTAGAATTCTGTCATATTTTACATTTTTGATAAAACTGCAGGGTTTAAAAGACTAGTGTATGAATGTTTTCTAAGCAGTGCTTATGTTAGTGTTTTAATTAATGTCTGACAGTATGTTTAGGTTTTGTAATATACTTATTTTTAAAAAATCACTTTTCTGTTGGATTTGAAGAATAAAGTAATGCACTTATAAATGTTAAATGAAACATAGTTGTTCTCCTTTCTGCTTTGTTTGTTTGGGTAACTTCCCATAAGTGAAAGTCCTCTTCTGGTTCTTAATGCAAATCAACGTGCTCTAACAACTTTCAAAGTGAGCCGTACAAGTTTTTTTTTAAACTGCTGCTGATTACGTTTGGCTTTGGTTCAAGAGCCAGAAGGCTGTAAGAACTGTAACTGTGCCCAAAGCCGAATGTGTAATGTGCAAGCTGAAAATCTATCCTGGTCAAAGAAAACAGTTATTTACATTTGTAAGCCTTTTTCTGTATCCTGCTGTGGTTGTTTGGTTAGTGATTGTAATGTAAAAGGAATACTGCTAATTGTGTAGTTAAGCAAATTATTACCTTGAAGTTATTGGCATGTGTTTAGTCTCTGATTTCCAACTACTGATATTTAAACTTCTTTTCTTCAGGGTGTATTTATGTATGTAACTAACAGAGTGGAGTTTGGATATATCCTTTCCACAGCTAACTGCAAGACAGCCTACCTGCATAATGACCTGTGGCAGATCTTTGAAAATCCAGAGGTATTATTCTAACCTTTATACGACAGTACATAGTTTTGTCTTCAGGATGCAGTGTACATTTGTATTATGGTCCCTACAATGTAGTTGGATTTTTTTGTTTTTTAATTTTTGAGAGCAAAACAATGCAAAATAAGATTTAAATGTAACATGTTCCAAAATCTGCTGGTCTGTGTTGATGGTTGTAGTATTCAAATTTATCAAACACTAAGATTCACGTAGGTAGTATTCAAAAAAGATGCTAATTTCTGACGTATTTTATGTGACTGCAGTTGAAGTGCATTGCATATTTTAGAAATACAGTTTGCTGGATACCTGTTGTTCATCATAGTCAGTATTGCAGCACTTATTCTTGGGGTCTTCTGCTGTGCAGAAGCCTGTAGCCAGCCCAAATACCAGTCTTTCACCATCCTCCATCTGGTAGATGTCTGTGCAAACCAATGTCCAGACTTTGGGGTATAAAACATGCATCAGCCAGCGCTATCTTCAGTTCTTTCTTGCCTTTTAGTCAGATAATCATTTAACACTTTTACCTTGCATTCTCAATATGATGAGTGGTTTGAATCACCAGAGTTCCAGACACCTTCAGATAAGTACCCCATTGGAGATGCTTTTTCTTGTTAATGTTCAGGAACATTAATAACTGTCTTTCCTGTAGGAATCAGATTCCCCAGAAAGATTTTCACTCCCATTTCTTGTTCTGTCTAAATACCCTGCATAACATTGTTAATTGTAAGTGTTATGCAAAGTTCAGTTCTACAACCATAAAGTGCAGAGTAAAGACTCTACTAAAGCAGGCTTGTCACAGGCCTCAGCATCCACCAGTTCCCAGGCTCTCTCCTGGAAGAAACATTAAGGATAAACATTTGAAGGAGAGGAATATTGTGGATTTCTGGGGATGTCTTTGTCCAGCCCTTGACCAAGAGTATTGTTGCCCATGCAGATGAGGCACATTTGCATCCCTCTGGTTCAGTGCCTTAAAGGCCAGAGTCCTCTGGTGTAACTCTCTGGAGGCTGTTATAGCTAAGTCCCGTAGTTCACATTCCGATACCAGGTCAATGTCATTTGAGTCCAAAGCCACTGAACATGTTTCGGCTTTTAATGCCCGTGTTCTGGTGACAGAGGATGAAGGCAGTGTGCTCTTGGTTACTGATAGGGAAGAGGTCCCAGGGGACCAAATTAAAGTCATGCCTGCCTTCCAGTGACCTGAGGCTGTCACTTCCCCTAAGCCCCATACATCCAAATCTAAGAGGCTTTCAGGTTTGTCACAGCCATTGCTGTGCCCAGCCCACTGCTTCTCCTTCCCAAGTCTCTTCACAGGACTTGGTTATGCTGGCCTATGACTTCATGGAGTTCATGAAGACCAAGCAACCTACCCTTCAAAATGATCCCGTGCCAGGAGCTTCACCTGGGAAAAAGGAAAGTGAAGTCTCTCCCACCCCACCACCAAAAGATTCAGATTCCTTGAAATCAAGAGGATGAGGAAGAATTGACATATATTGAACATCTCCCCCATCAGTCTTTTGAAGATTCTCATTCTGATGACACCCTGAATCCTCAGCTTTACCCCATGAGGATTTATCCTTTTGTGACACTCTTCACAAGATAAAGGAAGCATTCATTTAGGAGTCTAGTTAATTCTTTAGATCTCAGACTCATTATAGACAGCTCTCAAACCTTCTCACTCTTTGATGTTTGGCTGTTCCTCGTTCATGTAGTCTTTCTTGGATGATGTGCTTGAGGACATATCCCTGCAGCCAAACTCCCTCCCCCCTGCTCCTAGGAAGCTAATTGCTTTTAAAGGATGCAAGAATCCAATAAGCACCTCTAATAACTCCAGTGGTGATCCATCAGTGGTTTCCTAAGAATCCAGTAAGGCAGTTACGTATATCCAAGAACCCCCTACAAAGTGACAGGGAAAGCACCACTTTGGTAAAAAGGCCTACATTTCAGCTTCTCTGGCAAAGACAGCTTTCAACTGTGAGTTCCATATGCTCAAATACCTTGAGTCAACACCGGAACAGATTAAGTTTAAAGTAGATGGATACAAGACATGAGCCTTCAGAGGGGTGTCCAGGACCTGTGCATTACCTCTCTCTAGGTGTCCAAATAGTTAAAAGAAATGTAGCTATGATGATTTTGATGCATCATGCAGGGCAACTACTATGGGGTTAGTTACTCAATGACATGCCTGCCTGGAAACATAACCCCTCTGTCACCATAATAAAGCTGTGCTTCTTGATGCGGCTGTGAAGAAGGATCTTTTTTGTTTGTTTTGAACCCCTGATTTGAGAAAGTATTTGATAAACTGGATAAGAAGGAGAAACAAATGAAATCTGTTAAAAGAATTATACACGTCTTACCACTCCTAGATACAGCAGGAATTATCCTTTCAAATCTTTTTCTTTTTCACCTGAGCATGACAGGATTAGACAAACTAGGGTGGGAAAAAACAAGACTGCAAAACGTGCCAAATTGAGCAATGCTCAAGCCCTGGGGGACTCAAGGATCTAGTCTCGCCAAGGAGAAGCTATGGCTATTCCCTGAATCTCCCTCCCCAAAGTCCCACCCCAACCCAACCCAGCCCCCCCCCCCCCCCACAGCAGGAAGGTTGTCACTCTTCTATCACCATAGGGAATAGTTAACCCAGTACAAATGGGTATTAAAAATCATAAAGGAAGGCTATACTATTTTGTTTGGGAAAAAATTCCCTTTGTAGGGATTCCACCCCCTCCTCCCCCAAAGAACCAGGAACAGTGGATTCCTCTCATTTTAAAGGTTCTACTTCTACAGGAATACATTCAGAGGGTGCTCACAAAAGAAGTGGGCACAGGGTTCTACTCAAGACTTTTTCTCCTACCCAGAAAAGATGACACCTGGTGGCCTGTCTTACATCTTTCAAGGTTAAACAAATTCCTTCATGTCTCAAAACTGAAGATGCTAACCTTGCAAAAGTTGCTTCACTTTATCTTTCAAGAGCCATAGATGGTGATAATAATTTCATGTTCCTATAACCCAGGAACACAGGAGTTTTTTTACACTTTCAAGCAGGAGGATTACATTACCAGGTGTGTGCCTTTCCATCTGGCCTTTTTTCTGCTTCAAGGATTTTCAACAAATGTCTAGCACCAGTCATAGGAGTCCATATTTATCCTTGCCTGGTTGACTGTCTGATTCAGGTAAAGACACCCTTAGAAGTTCATACAGATTTGCAAATCACCATGGATTACTTTCAGGAGGTATGGGGATTGCTTTCTGAAGGTATGTCTAACCCTCAATTTCTAAAAGTCAAATTTGGGGCAGTTATAGATTTTGTGAAGAAAAAAAGCCTTCCTCTCTCTCAGGACAAAGTCATTTCTTTTAGAATTCCTCAGAGATTATCAAGCCAGACATGTCATCTCAGCAAGGGGATTGCTCAGGGCCCTGGATTACACGGCTTCATGCATAATAAGTAAATAAATAAATAATTTAACATTTGTTTACCGGGAAAGTCTGACTGGACATAGGTCCTTTTTCAGTGGAGGCCTGAGGAAAAAAGCTCCAAGTTATGATTCCCCTGGCAAATCTTTACATGAGGAAACTGCAGTGGTTCCTAAAGAATACTTGGGTGAAACATCTGCAGTCTCTAAAAAACATGCTCCATCTAATACCATAATTAAAAAAAAGGACATTTTATGGTGGGAGGAGAGGGTGCTTACCATCCCAGAAACCCATTTTACTCTACCAGAGGCATCTCAGACCTTTACTAGAGACAATTCAGACAGGACCTGGGGACCCACTTAAGACATCTCAGAATCCAGGGGACTTGGGACAGGTGGCATGCAAAATGACATATCCATCAGAAAGAAATGATGGCAGTTTTCTTTGCCATGCAGGCATTCAGGGATAGACTGACTCTGGGAACTCTTCAGATTTGGACAGACAGTACCACAGCTGTGTGGTACACAATCAAGTAGGGGGCACACAGTGTTACCCCCTATTCAAACTGGCTATGAACATTTGGATACTGGCACAACAAGCCAAAGTAACTCTAATGCATCCTATATCCTGGGGCAGGACAATATCTTACCGTTTTGGGGCTGTTTCAAGGGCTGGCTTTGCCTCTGCCATCTTGCAGAGCATGTTGTCCCCAGACATTCTTCCTCTCCAGATATCCTCTTAGAAGCTCTGTGAATCCTACCAAGAATCAGTACTGCAACATTGTTTATAATGAATAAAGTACAGTTGTGTTACACTTCCCGTAAATGTAGAAGTGTGAGTAGATCAATGTTGTAGTACCCCATCTACCCTCTGTCTCCTCTTTTAATTACTTGGATCCTTTTCCCTTGTTTTGGGGTGATCTCCATCCACATCCTAAGTATCCCCCCACCTCCTCCCCTTAGATCAAGGAATTTGCTCCCTGTGTACAGTTGGGAAGATTGTGTTACTGCTTAGGGCCTTGGAATTTTTTAAAACAAGAAATGTCTTTATCGAATTATCACTTATACCATAGACAATCCTACATTTATATAAATGAAAACAAACCATATTGACGTAATTACATATCACATATAATCTACTATACAGTTATTGTCATTTAAATATTGCAGAGTTCGTTCAATTCTTGCCTTCCCTTAAACTTCATTCCTCTTTCAAAATATTATTCTGCATGCATTGTTCACACAATTCCCATTTTTCTACGTAATTTGCTCCTACCCTTTTCTAAAGATCCCACTTCCAGTTCTTTTCTCTCAGTTACTATGTTCACTACTTCAAGTACAGTTGGTTTAGACTTTGATTTCCATTTTCTAGTAATTGCTTGTTTGGCAGGCACCATAATTAAACTCAGCAATACCTTACTGTGTGTAGACCATTCTGATTATGCATCACAGCTCAAAAACAAAATAATTTCCTGAATTACACCAATTTGCTTACCCATTATTTCTGACAGAGTAGTTTGCAGGGAATTTTTGAAGTCTGCCAGCTCATTACACTCCCAAGAAAATATATTCTCAATTATCTCTTTCTTCCCCATCACATCTCCCAACATTTGGAGTCTACCTGAGGAAAACTTCTTTGGAGTCTGCTTATGGTATTAAAAGACCTATACAAATATTTCCAAACAAAGGTCCTTAAGTCTTCTAGACTTTGTTGAATGTTTGCGAGCCATACATGTATCCCCCATTGTTTTTTTGTGAATTGCTTATCCAGTCTCTCTTTCCAGTCCTTTCTAACCTCCTCTGATTGATTCGTATAGTTATTATTCAATAATTTATATGCCCTTTTTTAAGAGCAGCTTCTGATGTTCTTCATGTTTCACTGTTGCAGTCATCACATTTGGGTTATCTGCTTGCAGTAGCCCTCAGTCGGTCTGATTATCAAAGTCTTGAGTCCTGCGTTGGTTGCTGTCTCATCTTCCATGATGTCAGGTAGTCAGGGGTATAAAGCATGCAGCTGATGCCATTACATCAGTCTTTCTTGCCGTGCGGTGCCCGACGCAGAAGCAGTTCGCAAGTGCCGGTCAGCCGACTCCTGGAATTTTCGTTTTCGAGTTTCAGATCTGAAGTCTTCAACTAAGCTAAGTACCCCATTGGGATTCTTTTTCTTGCTCTAAACCAATGTCAGTAAAAGTTAACAATTGTATTTCTTGTGGAAAGCAAATACCTCATAAAGATTTTCATTCGTACTGCATTAATTGCTTAGGCCCAGACCACGATGTACCTCGCTGTCAGTTTTGTGCCTTATTCAAACCTTGTACTATTCGTTGTCGGTTTATTTATGCATCTAAATATTTTGGTACTCAGTTCAATTATCCAGAAATGGCTTTGGTAAGCCACCCGACTACTGACATTCCAAAAAAAGCGCAAAGATAAAGACAGAGACAGACCGCATAGGTCCAAAGCTGCCACCGACACTTCTCTTAAGCTAGTCGCCAGTTTGCCGGTACTCAGTGAGGAGCTTTCACAGCCCCTGATACCCGCTACTTCAGATTTGCAGGCCTCTACTGAGACCCATTCGGAGGCCGGAATGCCATGAGATGCTTCTTCGACTGTGGAACCTGCGGCTGTCTCCTACCTTGGATGGGTCTGGAGCCGCTATGCAGGCACTGGCTTCTGAGGGTGTATTCAGGCCTACTGTCTTGCATATTAAACTGACGCCATCTTCTTTTTCAAGGCCTAAAACTCGATCCATACCTAGAAAACCGACCCCCAGACTGCATGGTCAGGCCCCTATGCCTAAAAAACAAATGATAAGAATGGCTGAAGACCTTATTACTCTAATCAGGGGAAGCCACCCTTCCCCCTCTAAAAGACCTAGGATTCATTTTCCTTCTGATTCTTCTGATCAGGATTATGAAATTTCCATTTTATCTGATGACCAGGATTTGCCCTTATCTACCTATAAGGATTCTGATGCAGAGGACTCCATTCCCTCTGCTTCCCCTCCAGAGGATTTCTCTTTTGGGGAAACCTTGCATACTCTCAGGGAGCATTTTTGCTGGGAAAGGATTCCTCTGACTCAAAAAAGAGGCTTAAGGAATTCTTACTCCTACCTCAACACAGGTCTTTAGCTATCCATCCTGTACTGGACATTGTAGATTATGCCTTCTCTGAATCTAGCCTGGCCCCTGACTCTTTACCTCCTGCTCCCAGAAAACCTGATAGGTATTACAGGGTACCTGACACTCATAAGTTCCTCTTTAAAAATCCTACTGTGGATCCTGAGACCATTTCACAGGGACTCAAGGGTATTAAGGCTACTACTGCCAAAAATCCTACCTCCCTCTGATAGAGATTCCAGGGCGCTGGATAGATGGGGTAAGAAGGTATATACTTCTGCAACTTTGGCCATTAGGGCCTTAAACTGCCAGTTTCATATGTTAAAGTATCAGCAGCATATTATTGGATTGCTTAAACAGAAAATGATGTTGACTCCTGACTGCTGAAAATAAAGATTTACAGGATTTAATGCATTCTGCTGAACAAGTTGGAAAACATACTTTGCAATGTGGTTTTGATTCATTACAGGCATGTTGCAGGGCTGCTGTCACTGGGTCTGTACTTAGAAGGCATGCTTGGCTTAAGGAGCAATCTTTGCCAGATCATGTTAAAGCTAAATTACTGGATGCTCCCTTAAACCAAGACCTGTTTGGCAACAAAGCAGAAGTACTTAAAAAGATGGAGGAAAAAGCTAAATCTATGCAAACTGTTAAAGAATTCCTGCAAGTACAGCCTCCCAGATTTAGTGGGCATTGGCCCTCTAAGAATTGGTCCTTTCCTGCCTCTTCCAGGCCTTCTCAGTCTAAACCCAGAACCAGCAGGACACCCAGACTTCAGTCCCAAGGTACTCACAGGCCTAAGCAGTGGGGGGCTCCCACTTCCAAAACACGGAGTAGTAAGACTCCCCCCTATGGTAAACTGTCTCAGTGACTTAACTCTAAATCTTCCAAGCCCTACTCAGCTGACTGTCCCTTTAGAGGGAAAGATTGCCCTGCATGCAAGAAATTGGGAACTCATTACCCAGGACAAATGGGTTTTAAATATAGTTTCCCAAGGATACAGATTTCACTTTCACTCCCTACTAACCCCAAACGGTTGGCAAGACCTACTCCCAAATCAGTGGGCAGAGGCTCAAAAGCAAATTCTCTCTCTTTTAATCATCAGAGCTATTCACCCTGTTCCAGAAGAAGAATGGGGGCAAGGTTTCTACTCAAGACTTTTCCTGGTACCCAGAAAAGACAATTCCTGGTGTCCTATCCTGGACCTGTCTATCCTAAACACATTTTTGGTAATCCCAAAATTCAAGATGCAAACTCTTCATCAGCTGCTTCCCATGCTAGGCAAAGATGCCTGGTTGACAACACTGGATTTAAAGGAAGCCTACCTGCACATCTCAATAAGGGAATCTTGCAGAAGATACCTACGCTTCAGAGCAGGCTACATGCACTGTCAGTTCTCTGCACTGCCCTTTGGCTTATCTACTGCGCCCAGGTTATTCACAAAGTGCTTAGCTCCAGTCACTGCATTTTGCAGGCAAAGAAGTATTCAAATATACCCATATCGGGACAATTGTCTAATTCAGGCAGAAAGCCAGGACATACTATTAAATCTTCTGGCATTTGTAAAGAAATTGCTAACGTCTCTGGGGCACACCATAAACAAAAAGAAATCACATCTTGTACCCTGCCAACAAATTATATTCCTGGGAGCAAGCTTGAATACAACTTCCCAGATGGCCTACCTCACGCCAGAGAAACAAGTTCATTTGACAGTCTACTTCAAAATACTGGCCACAAAGACCCAGCTATCTGCAAGGAAAATACTGCAAGCCCTGGGGTTCATGGCCTCTTGCATTCTACTAATTCCATATGCAAGACTGCATATGAGAAAACTACAGTGGTATCTAAAAAGCCTATGGTGTCAACATTCTCACGATCTAGAATCAATGATTGCTATCGTACCTTGTCTACAGATAGAGTTCCTTTGGTGGCAGAGGTCTACCACCAAAACAAGGGACTGCCATTCACTCTATCCCCTGCCGTCCAAACCCTAACAACAGATGCATCAGATTATGCATGGGGGGCTCACTTGGTAGGACAGTGCATTCTGGGCAAATGGAACCCAAATCAAATGCACCTGCATATCAATCAAAAAGAAATGTTAGCTGTAGAGAATGCTCTGACAGTCTTCAAGGACCACATTCTTCCAGGACAGTTATTGGTAAAGACGGACAACACCACTGTTATGTGGTACATAAACAAGCAGGGGGGAACCCACTCATACCCTCTCTGCAGACTAGCCATGGCTCTGTGGAACACAGCCTTGAGCTACCAAGTGCACCTACAGGCTCAATCCCTGCCAGGAAAGCTAAATACACTGGCAGACGACCTAAGCAGAAACTTCATGGACCCACATGAGTGGAAACTGGAACCAAAGATATGCAACATGTTGAGAAACAAATGGGGGAGCCCAGCGATAGACCTGTTTGCCTCCCCCCAGAACTACCGTTTGGACAAATTCTGCAAAAGGGCTCCCCACAAACAAGCTTGGAAAGTGGATGCCATGTCCTTCACCTGGAAAAAACTATCAGTTTATGCCTTTCCACCTCTGCTTCTCCTATCCAAGGTACTATTAAAGATCAAACAGGACAAACCAAGGACAATACTGATTGCACTAGACTGGCCACGCCAACACTGGTACCCCCTCTTGCGCAGTGTGTCACTGCTGGCACCATGGCACCTGCCTCAGACCCCTGCCCTGCTGTCTCAGCAGGAGGGTCAGATTCTGCACCCACAACTTCAAACTCTGAACCTGGCAGCCCAGCTAATTACCTGATCTCTCCATTCCCATCCTTCAGTAAGCAAGTGATGGATGTCATTTTGGAGGTAAGGAGGCCTAGTACTAGAAAATTCTGTGCTGAAAAATGAAAGGATTCTGTTCCTGGAGCCAAACTAGGTGGATGGGCACAGCAACGCCCAGTTTACCCCATATTCTTCAATACTTAACTGAGATGCTTCACAAGGGCCTTTCCTTTTCTTCCATCAAAATTCATGCCTCAGCCATTTCAGCTCATTACACTACAGAACCACCCCTCTACTCTCATCCACTGCTGAAGCAATTCCTCAGAGGGGCAAAAAATTAAAACCACCCAGGAGAGCCCCTACTTCAGCCTGGGCCTTAACTTTGTATTGGAAAAGCTCACTCTACCTCCCTTTGAGCCAGCTGCAAATGAAGAGTTGAAATTCCTTTCTTGGAAAACAGCCTTCCTTCTAGCTATCACTTCACCAAGAAGGGTGTCTGGATTACAGGCCCCCATGGCAGTGGAGCCTTTCATCATCTTTCATGCTGACAGTGTGTCCCTCATGACCAATCCCTCCTTCATGCCCAAGTTGGTATCCAGTGTGGCTCTTAATCAGTCCAGTCATTTGCCAACCTTCTTCTCTAATCCACAGAACAAAGGGGAATGAATACTGCACTCCTTGGACGTGCACAGAGAACTTAGATTTTACTTGGACAGGATTAAGCCTCTCAGGAAATCCGAACAGCTGCTGGTTGCATTTGCTGTAGGGGCAGAGGGAAAGGCCATTTCAAAGTAAAAACATTTCTAAGTGGATAGGCCATTGCATTCATTTCTGCTATAAGCACCATGAAAAACCTACTCCACGGGGGATAAGATCACATTCAACCAGGGCTGCATCTACCTCTACAACCTTTCTCAGAGGTGTCCCTACCAGGGATATCCTAGAAGCTGCTACCTGGAGCTCTGTACATACTGTCACCAAACATTACCACTTGCCAATTTTTTCAAAATCCAGAACTGGCTTTGCTACTGCAGTCTTGCAGGGCCTTATGGCTGGTCCTAATGCTATCTAATTACTTCCTCCTATCCTTAGCTTTGGGAATCTATTCAAATGTGATGACTGCAACAGTGAAACATGAAGAACATAGTACAGTTGTGTACACTTACCGTAAATGTAGATGTTCGAGTGTATTCACAATTGCAGTCCTAGTTACCCTCCCTCCAGCCCCCTGACTTCCATTTACTATACCTCTATTCTTGTTTACTATGCTTAAAGCTTTTTGGTGTATTTGCTTTTTTGTTGGTGGTGTAACCTTGTATATAATTGCTTCCCATTATGGGGGCACCTGACATCTGGAGAAAAAAAAACTGATGTAATGGTGTCAGCTGCATGCTTTAAATCCCTGACTACCTGACGTCATGGAAGATGAGACAGCAACCGACGCAGGACCCAAGACTTTGATATACAGGCCAACTGAGGGCTACTGCAAGCAGATAACCCAGATGTGATGACTGCAACAGTGAATACACTCGAACAGCTACATTTATGGTAAATGTACACAACTGTACTTTCTGTATTCTTCCTCTACCAGTGCTGGTCTTTCACTTATCTCCCTATTCCTTTCTCTTTGCCTATGTTCTGATGACAATCCTTGATAGGTAAGGCAATCTCTAGGCTGCAGTCCAAATGTATTCTTGACCACTTCCCATTCCGTTATCTTTCCTTCTCTAATTGTTTGCTCTTAATACCTTGGTTTCTTTGCCATTTTTTTTCCAGTAAATTCCTGCCTTGTCTTGCCTATTCTCTGTACCCCTAATTGCAGTTATCCCTCTTGACAGAAACTCCTTTCTCCATTCCCATGTTGGCTTAGTTCTTAGAATACTGTATGAATGTAATATTCTGTATAGTTATTGTTATTCTTCTTAAAGATCTGGATCCAAAATCCCAGTCTCTCCTTATTTACTAATGCACTGTACGAACATGTACACAGATGCATGGATCTCACCATACCCAATAGAACCAGGATGCTCTCCTCCAAAAAAAGGAAGCCAATCTGGTGGTCCCCTGCCATAAACAAACTCTACAACAGAAGGAGGAAACTGATGAGGGATAAGGTGTAGTCCCAACACTGGACATGCCTAACATACAAGGCCATGTCAAACCCAGATTTGATGAATATGCTGCACCTCAAAAAATCAAGATCCGTCAGAGCCACAAGGGCGGGAGACTTAAACCTCGACACGGCTATTAATAGGACGTGCTGGAGGGATAGATTCATCACCCAAAGACTCCCTATGCTGTGGAATAAAATCCCGGTATATGTGAGGCAGAGCACCTCGCTGGCCTTGTTCAAGAGAAATCTTGACCAATGGATGGGAGATCGCAGATATACCCCAGGGATTACCTCAGTGTCACTGCTCGACAGAGGCACAGCAAAATAATGGGTATAGTTCCCCATACTAAAGGGGTGGCGTAAGCCACAAAACTATGGGCTAGGCTTGTAAATGCCCTCGGGCAGATAGCCTAGTATGAACCTATGAACCTATGAACCTATGGAAAAGCTCCCTTATCAGCCTCAACAAAAAGTTGAGATACTTCATCAAATCCTCTAAAGCAAGCTATGAAAACAAAACTGCAACAAATAGTAAAGACATCCACAAGGCCTTCTATAGTTATGTAAAGATTCTCCACTGCAATACCCAGATTTGCTCATAGCTACTGCACAATGGTACCTCCTATACCGAGCTAATAGATATTGCTAGTATACTGGCCAACAGATTCAGTGCCAACTTTACCCCCCCAAAGGACCAATCACAATACCAGTAGATTGCCAAAAACTCAGTATTACTGCTGCACAGGTTAAAACAGCACTGTCCAAGGCCATGAATACAGCTTTTGTGGGACCTGACAATATTCCTGGTTGTGTTCTACATGAACTACAGAGTGAACTGGCACCTCAGCTGTGTGCTCTGTTCAATCACAGCCTCACTTCAGGCTTTGTCACTACCGAATGGTGCACTGCTACAGTCATCCCTCTCCACAAAGGAGGAGTGACTACAGACCCTGGGAACTATCGCCCCATTAGCCTGACAAGTCTGATATGCAAAGCTGTGGAACGAATCATCATGGACCTAATAAACAAGGGTATACGGAATCTCCAATCTCTGGTTCCCACACAGTTTGGTTTTGTGAAGGGTAGATCATGCCTGCTCAACTTGGTTGACTTCTTTGAGTCAGTCACCAGAGCTGTGAATGAAGGCAAGGTGGTTCATACAGCCTACCTTAATCTGGCCACGGATTTTGATACCACTCCCCACTCAGGAATCATAGAAAAACTCACTAAGCTTGGCATCAACCCCTGTATCACTAGGTGGGTCACAAACTGGCTCACAGATGGACCCCAGAGTGTGAAAGTAGCTGACTCCCAAGTCAGACTGCCGACTAGTCACGAGTGGAGTCCCACAGGTTTTGGTCCTGGGTCCTCTCGGGAGCTATTATTAACTCCCCAAGTGATGCTGACATCCTACAGAATGGCCTCACTGAGACCAATGACTGTGTCAGAATCATAGCCTTAAGCTCAATGTCAAAAAATGTGTCATCATCCTCTTTGGGAAAAACCTGGTTCCCATGAATTACCACATTGATGGTAGTCCACTAAACTCGGAAGGTGTTATAAGAGATCTGAGAACACAGGTTGACAGCAACCTCTCTTTTGATCACCACATTGCTACTGTGGTCAGAAAGTCCTTTTATATGGCACATCTCATTACTAAGGGTTTTGCATCCAGGAAGAAAGAGGTCATTGTCTCCCTATACTCTTCCCTCATTAGGCCAATCATCAAGTACAATGCCCCATTTGGCATGTACCTCACTAGACACCTGCAACAACTGAAGAGGCCACAAAAGTACCTCACAAAGAGGATCCTAGGCCTTAAACACTTGTTCTATATGGACAGACCCAAAAAACTCCCAACTATTCTCTGTCTCATATCGCCTACTTAGAGGCGATGTCTGCTTGACTTACAAAGCCATGTCTGACCCAGCTCTGTTAGAGATGCTACATCTAAAGAAATCCCAATCCCTCCCCACCACACGCTCCAGAGACCTCAACCTCATTACCACAATTAACAGAACATGCTGGAGAGACAGGTTTATAACCCAGAGACTGCCCATGCTATGGAACAGACTTCCCATACATGTCAAGCAGAGTACCTGGCTGACCCTCTTTAAGAGAAATCTTGATGAGTGGATGGGAAACAGAAAATTCATCCCGGGGATAACTCCAGTAGCTCTACTTGACAGAGGCACTGGGAACTAAGTTCGGATGGTACTATGCCAGGATAATCCTATGGCTAGGCTTATAAAGGCCCCAGGGCCATTAGCTTAGTACACACCTATGAACCTATGTATAGCAGCCTTAACTGTTTAGCTCTGAAATAGCCCTTCAAGTCAGGTAATCCAAACCACCGTGTTCTGTTGGAAGAATCAGCTTATCCCACTTGACTCTTGCCCTCTTCCCATCTCAGATAAAATCCTTCAACTCTTTATTAATTGCTATTCACAGCTTTTCCTCTGGTTGATAAAAATATACCTGTGTATAAAATTAAAGGGACTAAAAACATTTTCACTGCTTGTATCTTGCTATCCATATCAAAACAGCAGAACTTCCAGTTTCTCAGTTTGTGCATTATCTTTTGTTTAGTCTCTTTCTACATATCCTTAGCTGCCATAACAGAATCTTTTTTAACCCATACTCTTATGTACTTATCATCTAGCAAAATGAAAACTCCAGCAAAGCTAGAACTTCCACTGAGTGACCTCCCAAACCTCTTGTATCAGAGGTACATGGGATATATGCAAATGATTCTTATGAACATCAAGAGTTTTCATTTTGTTTTTACTGATTGGGTTTTTAGTGACCTTCTCAGTCATTGTTTTAGTTTGTTGTTCGGGATATTTTTGCAGTGACCCTAATGATAATGGACATCAGTTGTGTATAACAGCCCGGTGTTTCTAATGCTTAGTCAAACACTCTGCTTGTGCTGTGCTGACGAGGTCATAACAAGGCCGAAATATGCATATCCACAGCTAGTGGGGTTTTGTTTTATTGGCCTGAAATTGTCCAGTAAAATGACGACACAAGTCATGGGCATTCAGAATTGCCAATTAGCTGAAACACCTGATGCTCTTAAGGATCATTTACATATATCCCATGTGCCTCTGATACAAGAGGTTTGGGAGGTCACTCAGGGGAAGTTCTAGCTTTGCTGTAGTTTTCATTTTGTTTTTACTGACTGTTTTTTTAGTGACTTTCTCACTCATTGTTTTAACCCTAACTCATGTGGAATGAAAGAAAACAGATCTTTGATGTCAATAGTCACGAATATCAAGTTTTCATCATACAGATCATCTGTTATTCTAGACAGAAAATCCCATGAGTCTTTTAATGTAAAGTAATGTCTCGCCACTACCCCCTTCAGGTGAAAATCAACATATTTAACTAAAGGGTAGGTTTTGGGTGGCTTGGCCTCTACTATTGGACGAAATGGGGATTATTCAAACTTTTATGGATTTTGGGAATACGAAATATGTTGGGGGTCCTTGGGTATAAAACATGAAGAAATTTATGTTCCCCCTCGTCAGTTTGCCCATTCATTAACAAATCTTCCAAAAACAAATCTACATGCCTATAAGCTATATTCATTTCATTGATTGAGATTTCTTCATAAGTATCTGAATATAATAAAGCCAACATTTTGTTAACATAATCATTAATGATCATTACCACAAGGCCCCCACTTTTGTCCGGTTTCATAGCCCTAACTAATGTATTCCCCATTACTTCCTTGAGTAACATTCTTTCGTCATTTCTTCAATTGGAACAATGTCTGATTGGTTGATTAAAAAGCTTCCTGATATCATACTCATAAATGCTTTCAAACATCTGTAAATTCCATTAAGGACCTTAATGTTAAGGTCTTGGAATGGCTAAGGTCTGTAAACTGACATAAAAACTATAAAACCATCCCAACCCTAACTCATGTGGATTGAAAGAAACCTGTTGTAATGGTGGATTAAACGTACTGGGTTTATTACACTGATGCATTGAAATTCCCAATTTCTAGTCATTGTGAAGAAATAAAAAAAAATGAAATTCAGTTTCCTAGTGTACAACTTCAAATACAAAAGCACCTCATCAATTTTGCCACCCTTGACTGGTACAAAAGTCAGTCCTTTGGAAAATAAATTTGTCCATGTTACATTCACTTCAAGGTCACTGAAACTGTAAATTTTGAAGTCACCCCTTTCATTACTAATAATATCACATCCTTCATTCCTTTATCCATCAATATCAAGTAATACAGGCATATTTCCATCAGACTGAATTTTTCTAATATGTGTGATATTAGTGACCAAAGTATTGATTACCAGATGTTCTTCATGTTTCACTGTTGCAGTCATCACATATGGGTTATTCGGCTCCTGGGTAGCCCTCAGTCGGCCCGAATACCAGAGTCCTTGGTATATGACGTTGGCTGCCGTCGGTTGTAAAACTGATGTCAGAACCTCAGGTATAAAGGAAGGCAGCTGATGCCATTTCCTCAGTCTTTCTTGCCATGGAGCCCGAAGCACATGCAATTTACACTAGTGCCGGCCGATGTTCTTCGTGTTTCACTGTTGCAGTCATTACATTTAGGCAATCTGCTGGCAGGTTGCCCTCAGTCGGCCTGAATATCAAAGTCTTGGGTCCTGCGTCAGTTGGTGTCTCCTCTTCCATGATGTCAGGTCGTCTGGGGTATAAAACATGCAGCCAATGCCATTTTTATTCAGTCTTTCTTGCCACGCGGTGCCCGAAGCAGAAGCAGTTCGCAAGTGCCGGTCGGCCGACACCTGAAATTTTTACATTTGAGTTTCAGAACCAAAGTCTTCAGTTAAAGCTAAGTACCCCATTGGGGAAACTTTTTCTTGCTCCTTACCGATGTCAGTAAAAGTTAATAATTGCATTACTTGTGGGAAGCAAATACCTCATAAGGATTTTCATTTGTACTGTATTCCTTGCCTAGGCCCAGATCAGAATGTGCCTTGCTGTCGGTTTTGTGCTAGATTTAACCAATGCACTATTAAGCGTCGATATATTTTTGTTTCAAAATATTTTGGATCCAGATTTAGTTACCCTGAAATGTCGTCGGATAGCAATCCGACTACCAGAGTTCACAAAAAACACAAAGAAAGAGACAGTCCGTCGAGGTCCAAAACTGACGACGAAGCTTCTCCTAAGCCAGTCGCCGGATCGCCAATACTCAGTGAGGCACTTTCACAGCCCCTGATACCCGCTACTTTTGAGTCGCAGGCCTCTACCAAGACCCATGTGGAGTCCGGTATGCCGCGAGATTCTCAGAGTATTGAACCTGTGGATGTCTCTCCCTCGAATGGGTCCGGAGCCGCTGAGCAGGCACCAGCTTCTGAGGGTGTTTTCAGGCCTCAACATTTCTATATAAAACCGATGCCAGCTTCAAAAACAAAAACAACTTCTAAGTCTAAAAATACGATGCATGAGCCACGTGCTTAGGCCCCTATGCCTAAAAAACAGATGATCAAAATGGCTGAGGACTTAATTACCTTGATCAGGGGTTCCCAACCCCCCCCCCCCCCCCGCAAAGAGGCCTAGGCAAGACACTGATTATGAATCTTCAGATCAGGTTTCTATTTCTTCTGATTCCTCTTCTGATCAGGAATTTTCTATACCACCCTATGAGGATTCAGATGCAGAGGAATCCATCCCATCTGCATCTCCTCCTGAGGATTATTCTTTTGGAGAAACCCTGCATACTTTAAGGGAACATTTTCATTGGGAGAGTCAGGATTTCTCTGAATCAAAAAAGAGGCTTAGGGATTTCCTTCTTCTTCCTCAGCATAGGCCTTTGGCTAGACCTCCTGTATTAGACATTGTTGATGATGTGTTTTCGGAATCAAGCATGGCTCCTGATTCCCTACCTCTGGCTCCTAGTAAGCCAGACAGATATTACAGGGTTCCTGACTCCCACAAATTTTTATTCAAAAATTCTGCTGCTGATCCTGAAACTGTCTCACAGGGCCCGAAAGGTGTAAAGGCCTCTACAGCCAAAAATCCTACCCCCTCTGATAGAGATTCCAGGGCGCTGGATAGATGGGGAAAGAAGGTTTATATGTCTGCAACCTTGGCAATTAGGGCCTTAAACTACCAGTTTCATATGCTTAAATATCAACAGCATGTTATGGGCTTATTGAAACAGAAAATGATGTTGACTTCTGATTGTGTGGAGAATAAAGAATTACAGGAATTATTGCATGTAGCAGAACAGGTTGGAAAGCATACTTTGCAATGTGGTTTTGATTCCTTGGAGGCCTCTTGCAGGGCCGCAGTTACTGGATCTGTGATTAGAAGGCATGCCTGGCTCAAGGAGCAAAATCTGCCTGATCATGTTAAAGTTAAATTGTTGAATGCACCTTTACAGCATGATACTCTGTTTGGTAGTAAGGCGGAAGAGGTTTTAAAGAAAATGGAAGACAAAGCTAAATCTATGCAAACTGTAAAAGATTTCTTACAAGTGCAGCCACCCAGATTCAGTAGGCACTGGCCCACTAAGAACTGGTCCTTTCTTGCGTCCAACAGAGCCTCACAAGGCAAATCCAGGTGCTCAAAAGGCTCTAGATACCAATCACAGGGTTCTTACAGGTCAAAGCAATGGGATGCCTCTACCTCCAAATCTGTAGGAAACAAAGCACAACCCTACAGTAAGCAGTCTCAATGACTTCCCTCTACCATCACCAAGCACTTATCTTTTGGCAGCCCCCTCAGGGGGAAAATTAGCACTTCATGCTCAAAAATGGCAGTTAATTATGCAGGATAAGTGGGTATTAAACATAGTATCTCAGGGGTACAGATTTCATTTCCATACTTTGCCAATTCCAAACGGTTGGCCAGATCTGCCACAAAATCAGTGGGCAGAGGCTCAGAAACAAGTTACTTCCCTCATAGATATGGGGGCTATTCAACCAGTACCAGAACAAGAAAAAGGACAAGGTTTTTATTCAAGACTGTTCCTGGTACCCAGAAAAGACAATGCCTGGCATCCAATAATGGACTTATCGATTTTGAACACATTCTTGGACATTCCAAAATTCACAATGCTGACTTTACAACAGCTACTGCCCATGCTGGGCAAGAACGCTTGGTTAGTGACTCTAGACTTAAAAGAGGCATACCTGCATATCCCAATAAGGGAATCGTGCAGAAGATACCTCCGCTTCAAGGCAGGTTTTATGCATTACCAATTCTCTGCACTGCCCTTTGGCTTATCTACTGTGCCCAGGGTCTTTACAAAGTGTCTGGCACCAGTAATTGCATTTGGCAGACAAAGAAGCATACAAATCTATCCTTACTTGGACGACTGTCTCATTCAAGCAGAAAACAAGGACATTCTTCTTCAACATCTGGCATTTGTAAAAAGGCTTCTAACATGCCTAGGGTACGCAATAAACGAAAATAAATCACAACTGGTACCCTCTCAAAAAATTACATTCCTGGGTGCAAGCTTGAAAACAACTGCCCACATGGCTTACCTTATGCCAGACAAACAAAGGCAGCTGACTATATACTTCAAACAGATGGCAACAAATGCCCAGTTATCTGCAAGACAAATTCTGCAAGCTTTGGGGTTCGTGGCATCCTGCATTCTACTAATTCCATATGCAAGACTGCATATGAGGAAACTTCAATGGTATCTAAAAAGTTTATGGAGTCAACATTGTCACAGTCTGGAAACAATGATTCCTCTCATTCCTTGCCTACAACAGGAGTTTCTTTGGTGGGCAGAGACATGTCACCAAAACAAAGGACGGTCTTTCACTCTACCCCCTGCCACACAAACCCTAACTACAGATGCATCAGACTATGCTTGGGGGGAACACCTGGTGGGGAGATGCATTCAGGGCATATGGAACCCAAAACAAATGCATCTGCATATCAACCAGAAAGAGATGCTAGCTGTTCAGAATGCCCTGACAGCCTTCAAGGACTTACTTCATCCAGGACAACTACTGATAAAGACGGACAACACCATGGTTATGTGATACATAAACAAGCAGGGGGGTACACATTCCTACCTCCTTTGCAGACTAGCCATGGCATTGTGGGACACAGCCTTGACTTACCAAGTACATCTTCAAGCACAATTCCTGCCAGGAAAACAAAATGCTCTGGCAGACGACCTAAGCAGAAATCTTATGGACCCTCATGAGTGGAAACTAGATTCACAAGTCTTCAACATGGTAACACAGAAATGGGGGAGCCCAGACATAGATCTATTTGCCTCTCCCCAAAATTATCAACTGGGCAAATACTGCACAAGGACTTATCACAGACAAGCATGGAAAGTGGATGTCCTTTCCTTCAGTTGGAAAAACCTATCAGTCTATGCCTTTCCTCCTCTGCCTCTTCTCCCCAAGGTCTTATTAAAGGTCAGACAGGAAAAACCAAAAATAATCCTAATTGCCTTTGGCTGGCCTCGCCAGCACTGGTACCCAATTCTAAGGAATATGTCTCAACTCCCTCCTTTGTACTTGCCTCAAATACCTCATCTACTGTCTCAGCAGAGCAGTCAAATTCTGGACACTCAGCTCCAAACTCTGAACCTGGCAGCATGGCTGATCATGTAATTATTCAAACAACACCTCTCAGTAAATCTGTGATGGATGTCATTTTGGAAGCCAGAAGGCCTAGTACTAGAAAATCTTATGCTGATAAATGGAAGGGATTCTGTGCTTGGAACCAAGCACAAGGAACGGACACAGCAAAACCAAATATTCCTCAGATTTTACAATACTTGACTGAGATGCTTGACAAGGGCCTATCTTTTTCTTCAATAAAAATCCATGCCGCTGCCATCTCGGCTCATTACAACACGGAGCCTCCCATCTTTTCTCATTCTCTGCTAAAACAGTATCTTAGAGGGGCCAAAAATTTAAGGCCTCCCAGAAGATCACCAACTCTTGCATGGGACCTCAATTTTGTGCTGGAAAAACTCACCCTGCCTCCTTTTGAACCAGCAGCTACTGCGGATATAAAGTTTTTATTTTGGAAAACAGTTTTCCTTTTGGCAATCACTTCAGCAAGAAGGGATGTTCTTCGTCTTCCATTGCTGCAGTCCTGACTATTGGGTATAGTCCGCGTCCCAGTCGGCCCGAATACCAGAGTATAAGGCTGACGTCGGTCAGGGCGCATTAGACTGACGTCAGTACGTCAGGGTACTAATGCGCATGACCGACGTCATATCCTCAGTCTTTTTTGCCGCATGGTCCGATGCAGAAGCAGTTTTGCGAGTGCAGGTTGGCGTACTGAAATATTTCCGAAACCGGAGTTTCAGACCGAAACAGAGTTGGCTAAGTACCCCGTTGGGGAACATTTTGGTTGTTTCTTGCCTCAGTATTTTACCGGATGTCAGAAAAAGTGAATAACTGTATTTCTTGTGGGAAACAGATACCTCATAGGGATTATCATACCTTGTGTATACCTTGTTTAGGGCCTGAGCACGACGTTGTTGGTTGCCGCTCTTGTGCTAGGTTTAACAAACGCACTATTAAGAGGAGGTTAGACTGTGCCAGGTTAGTGTTTGGGAAGCGTTGCAATTATAAAATGCCGTCGGATGCTCCGCCCGCTTCCAAGAAGCGCAAGGATAAAACAGTGAAGCCTAGGGTTGAGGAACCGCAGTCCCGGACGCCGGTTCCTTGGAAGGCTCAGTGGAGCCGGAGGTTTTGCCAGGAGTTTCCATGGAGTCCCAGGCAGAAACTATACTCTTACAGGATGTGCCTTCTCAGGAGGTAGGTCAGGCTGAGGGGGCTTCTCAGGTGACTGTTCTTCCCTCTCTTCCCAAGGTAGTTAGGGCCTCTCCTTCTGTTGCCAAAACTTCTATGAGAGGTAGGCCTACTTCAGCTTCAGTGGGGCTTCTCCTACCATTTCAGGTTCTGTGCCTAAGAAACATATGCTTAAGATGGCAGAAGATTTGATTACTATGATTAGGGGTTCTATGCCCCCGCCTGATAAGAGGCCTAGGGTGGAACCTGAGTTTGAGAGTTTTGAACAGTGTTCTGAGGCTTCAGAATCTTCTGTGGAAGATTTGCAGGAGTATCCTACCTATTCTGATTCTGATGTGGATGATTCCACTCCTACAGCGTCTCCACCTGAGGATTTCTCATTTTCAGAGACTTTGCATTCCATGAGGGAGCACTTTAAATGGGAAGGCCAGGATTACTCTGACTCCAGGAAAAGGCTTAGGGAGTTCTTGTTTTACCCCAGCATAGGCCTTTAGCTATTCCTCCTGTGTTGAATGTGGTGGAAGATGTTTTGCAGAGGCTTCCTGAACCCTGACTCTTTGCCTCCTGCTCCTGTTAAGCCTGATAGGTATTATAGGGTGCCGAAGCTCATAAATATTTGTTTAAGAGTCCTAGGGCGGACCCAGAAACTATTTCCCAGGGGCCTAAGGGTGTAAAAGCTTCTGTGGTTAAAAATCCTGTCCCCACTGATAAAGAGGCGAGGGCTTTGGATAGGTGGGGAAAGAAAGTGTATACTTCTTCCACTCTAGCCATGAGAGCTTTGAATTGTCAGTTTCACATGTTAAAATATCAGAATTACCTTCTTTCACAATTGAAATCTAAGGTGGATGCTTTGGCGGAAGGTATTGAGTGTAAAGAGTTGCTGGATTTGGTTCATGTGTCCGAACAAGTGGGTAAGCATTCTTTGCAATGTGGTTTTGATGCTGTACAGGCCTCCTCGAGGGTGGCTGCTACCAGCTCTGTTCTACATGAGGCATGCCTGGTTGAAGGATCAGAATTTAGCTGAGCATGTTAAGACAAGGATTTTGGATGCTCCTTTACAGTCTGATGTGTTGTTTGGTTCGCCTGTGGAAGCTGTTTTAAAGAAAATGGAGGACAAAGCTAAGTCTATGCAAACTGTTAAAGATTTTTGCAGGTGCAGCCACCAAGTTTAGTAGAAATTGGCCTGCTAAGGGGTGGACATATCCTGCTTATGATTCTCAGTCTAGGGGTAGGTCTAGACGTGGTAGGGGCAGGGCTCAAAGTTCTTTTAGGCCTAGAACAGGGAGTTCACCTGCTCAGACTTCTGGTGAGGGCAGGGGTCAGTCCTTTCGTAAACAGACCCAATGACCTGTTTTTTCAGCTGCCAGCAGATTCACGTCTGGCAGCTCCTTTGGGGGGAAGACTGTCTCTTTTCAAAGAAAATTGGGATTTAATTACTCAAGACAAATGGGTGTTGGATATCATTCACCACGGTTACAGATTTTATTTCCATACAATGCCCCTTTCAAAGGCATGCCAGACGTTCCTCCTCTACAAAGAAAAGAGGCTCACAAGCAAGTTTTACAGTTACTTCACATAGGGGCCATTCAGCCAGTCCCTGTGTCAGAGAGGGGCCTAGGATTTTATTCTCGCCTGTTCCTTGTACCAAAGAAGGGGAACACGTGGAGACCAATTTTGGATTTATCTCTCCTCAACACGTTTTGGACATTCCCAAGTTCAAGATGTTGACGTTACAACAGCTTTTACCTCTGCTGGGCAAAGATCACTGGATGGTAACTTTAGATCTCAAGGAAGCTTACCTTCATGTGCCTATAAGGCTAAGTTGCAGAAAGTATCTGCGGTTTCGAGCTGGAAATTCTCATTATCAGTTCTCTGCATTGCCCTTTGGCTTATCTACTGCGCCCAGAGTATTCACAAAGGTTCTGGCTCCAGTGATAGCTTACTTCAGGCTTCAAGGAATTCAAATCTATCCTTACTTGGACGACTGCCTGATTCTGGCTCAAGAAAAGGAAGACCTTCTACAGCATCTGGAACATGTTATAGCAGTGCTAAGATGCCTAGGGTATTCTGTGAACGAAATAAAGTCCAGTCTAGTACCCTCTCAAGACATGTGCTTTCTGGGTGTAAGACTGAATACAGCAGCCCAGATGGCCTTTTAACCCCGGACAAACAAAAGAGTCTGTCACTTTACTTCCATCAACTATCTCATCAGTCCGTGCTGACTGCAAGGACAGTCCTTCAAGCATTAGGGTTCATGGCATCTTGTATTCTGGTGCTTCCCAATGCCAAACTGCATATGAGGAAGCTACAATGGTATCTCAAAAATGTATGGACACAGCACTGCCAGGATTTGGACACTGTCATTCAAATAATACCTTGCATTCAAAAGGAATTTTTGTGGTGGGCTCAGGAATGTCACCTAAACAAGGGACTCTCTGTGACCCGGCCAGAGGCAAGTCAGATTCTAACGACAGATGCCTCGGACATTGCTTGGGGAGCTCATCTAAATGGAAAGTGGATACAAGACAAGTGGCCTGCCAGACTACAGCATCTACATATCAACATGAAGGAGATGTTAGCAGTCCAGTTTGCATTGATGGCTTTCAAGGAGTTACTTCTTCCAGGGCAGGTGTTGATTCTAACAGACAACACAACTGTCATGTGGTACATCAACAAGCAAGGGGGAACACATTCTTATCCTCTATGCAGGCAAGCAATGATTTTATGGGAGACTGCGCTAAGCTTGCAACTAACTCTTCAGGCAAGGTTTCTGCCAGGAGCACAGAACTCCTTAGCAGATGTGTTAAGCAGACAAATCATGGATCCCCACGCGTGGAAACTGGATCTTCATGTATTTCAGAAACTGACAGTGTCATGGGGAACTCCAGACATAGATCTGTTCGCTTCTCCACTAAACCACCAGCTGCCAAAGTATTGCACAAAGGGGTTTCATCACACAGCTTGGAAAGTGGATGCTCTGTCTTTCAGTTGGAAAAACCTTCATGTGTATGCCTTTCCACCGCTACCGCTTCTTCCAAAGGTACTATTAAAGGTCAGACAAGACAGGCCAAGGATGATTTTGATAGCTCCAGATTGGCCTCGGCAACACTGGTACCCACTTCTACGGAGTCTGGTAAAGAAGCCTCCATGGCCTTTACCTCTGATTCCTCATCTGTTATCTCAGAAGGACGGTCATCTGCTCAATGTCAAGCTTCACTCTCTTCATCTAACAGCCTGGCATATTCTGTGTTGAAACACAGCAGGTCTCAACTTCCTCAACAAGTTTTAAATGTGATTATGGAAGCTAGAAGGCCTAGTACTAGGAGAGTGTACGCAGAAAAATGGAAGAGATTTTTATTTTGGAGTACAGCAAAGAATTTGGAGATTTCAGAGCCTAATTTGAGTGTGGCTCTTCAATATCTTACTGAATTATTGGACAAAGGTTTGTCCTTCTCTTCCATAAAGATTCATGCTGCAGCAATTTCAGCTCACTATGATTGTGACCCACCTTTGTTTTCGCATCCTTTGTTCAAGCAGTTTCTTAGAGGGGCAAAGAATATAAGACCCCACGTAGAGCTCCTACTCCTGCTTGGGATCTCAATTTTGTGTTGGAAAAACTTACTCTACAACCTTTTGAGCCTGCAGCTACTGCTGAATTGAAATATTTGTCATGGAAGACTGCTTTTCTGTTGGCTATTACTTCTGCAAGAAGGGTGTCTGAGTTGCAGGCCCTTATGGCAGTAGAGCCCTTTTGATTTTCCATAAGGACAGGGTATCATTACGCACTAATCCTTCCTTTATGCCTAAGGTGGTTTCTAGTGTGGCTTTAAACCAAACTATTCATTTGCCTACGTTTTTTGCAGATCCTCAAAATAAAGGGGAAAAGATTTTGCACACTTTAGATGTACACAGGCAATTGCGTTATTATTTGAGCAGGACTAAGAATTTTAGGCAGTCTCAGCAGTTACTTGTTTCTTTTGCTTTGAGTTCACAGGGCAAGCCTGTGTCAAAACAAACTATTTCTAAGTGGATTGGCTTTTGCATTGCATTTTGTTATTCCCATCATGGTAAGGAGATTCCAGCTGGGATCAGGCCTCATTCCACTAGGGCTACTGCCACTTCAACAGCATTTCTAAGGGGTGGCAACTAAGGATATTCTGGAAGCAGCTACTTGGAGTTCAGTGCATACTTTTTCTAGGCATTATCACCTTCCTATATACTCTAAGACTAGGGCTGGTTTTGCCACAGCTGTTTTACAAGGCATGTTGTCAGCTCCTACTACTTTATAATTTGCCAGCCTCCCTTACCTCTGCTTTGGGATTCTACCCAATAGTCAGGACTGCAGCAATGGAAGACGAAGAACATAGTACAGTTTTGTACCTACCATAAATGTAGATGTTCGAGGATTCCATTGCTGCAGTCCAATTTACCCTCCCTCCTTCCCCTCTGTGTTTAGGGGTGGTTGTGTAGGTGAGTTTACATGCTTATCTTTATATATATATATTGTTGTATATATTATACATGTTTTTGGTGCAGGTTGTTTTGGGACTTGTCTTTCTGGGTCTTCTGACATCTGGGGCAAGAAAAGACTGAGGATATGACGTCGGTCATGCGCATTAGTACCCTGACGTACTGACGTCAGTCTAATGCGCCCTGACCGACGTCAGCCTTATACTCTGGTATTCGGGCCGACTGGGACGCGGACTATACCCAATAGTCAGGACTGCAGCAATGGAATCCTCGAACATCTACATTTATGGTAGGTACAAAACTGTACTTTTCAGAACTTCAGGCCCTCATGGTTGTGGAGCCTTTTATTACATTTTACCCGGTCAGGGTGTCCTTCAGGACCAATCCTTCCTTTATACCTAAGGTGGTATCCAGTATGGCTCTTAACCAAACTATTCACCTGCCAACATTTTACCCAAATCCACAGAATAAGGGGGACTGGATTCTGCATTCATTGGACATACACAGACAACTAAGATTCTACTTAAACAGGACCAAATATCTAAGAATGTCTGAGCAACTACTGGTGGCATTTGCTGCAGGATCAGAGGGGAAGGCTATATCAAAGCAGACTATTTCTAAGTGGATAAGCCACTGCATTTGTTTCTGCTACTTGCATCATGGTAAACCGGTGCCCAAGAGAATCCGGTCACATTCCACCAGGGCTGCCTCTACCTCAGTAGCCTTTCTCAGAAGAGTTCCAACCAAAGTCATTCTAGAAGCTGCTACTTGGAGCTCTGTTCATACTTTTACAGAGCATTATCATTTGCCTCTCTTCTCTAAGTCCAGGGCAGGCTTTGCCACTGCAGTTCTGCATTGCCTTATATCCGCTCCTAATGCTATTTAGTTCCATCCTCCCATTCATACCTTTGGGATTCTACTCAAATGTAATGAATGCAACAGTGAAACATGAAGAACATAGTACAGTTGTGTACACTTACCATAAATGTAGATGTTCGGGTGTATTCACTGTTGCAGTCCAGGTTACCCACCCGCCATCCCCCTTTTTTCTAGAACTTCTCTTTCCTTCACTATATTTTAAAGTTTTTGTGGTGTATTTGCTTTTAGATGAAGGTAAAGTTTATGTTGCTAAAAGTGCATTTACATATATATATATATATATTGCTGTTTATGTATATATATATATATATATATATTTTTTTTTTTTTTTTTTTGCTCCCCATTTGGGGGGCACCTGACATCTGGGGCAAGAAAAACTGAATAAAATGGCGTTGGCTGCATGTTTTATACCCCTGACGACCTGATGTCATGGAAGAGGAGACAGCAACTGACACAGGACCCAAGACTTTGATATTCAGGTCGACTGAGGCAACCTACCAGCAGATTACCCAAATGTAATGACTGCAGCAGTGAATACACTCGAACATCTACATTTATGGTAAGTGTACACAACTGTACTTTTACCTTCTTTTTGCTTTCTGACTACCAAGTTGAAGATGCCTTCAGATAAGTACGCCGTTGGGGATCCTCTTTTCTTGCTTTAACGAATGTCAGATAAAGTTAATAACTGTCTTGCCTGTGGAAAACAGATTCCGAACCGTGATTTCCATTCCTATTGTATAACTTGTTTGGGCCTTGAGCACGATGTCCCTAACTGTGATTTCTGTGCTTCCTTTAACCCACGTACCATACGCCGTAGAGCTAAGATTTTGTATAAGCATTTTGGAATCAGGCCTAAGTTCGTCGGTATGGCATCTTCTGGTCTCTCAACTTCGGCTATACCTAGGAAATGCAAAGACAAGGACCGCAAAAGGCCTAGGGTTAAATCAGCTGACGATGCACCAGTGAAATTGGTTGTCAGCACAGAAGTCATCAGTGAAATACTTTTGCAGCCCCTGCAGTCCACAGATTTTCAGTCGCAGGTCTCTGCCAAGACCTTTACGGAGTCCTCCATGTCGCAGGCTGCTATTTTGTCTTCAGACTTTCTACCTGTCGCCACCTCAGATGGGTCCGGAGCCGCTATGTAGGCACCGGCTTCTGACGCTTCTTCCTTTTGACATGAGACCAGAACCAGACTGACTACCTTAGCTCAGACTTCTGCAGTTGCTAGGCCTCCCGAGTCCCTCCGGATTGCTAATAAGCCTTCCAACAGCAAACCTTCTCACAAACAGGCATCAGCTTCCCCTCCTGTGCCTCAGTCCCAGTTGGTAAAGATGGTGGGTGATCTTTCCCTGATTAGGGGCTCTCACCCCCCAACTTCCAAGAGGGCTAGGGATTTATCTCCTGATGTTCTGTCT